>NW_025110300.1:31579-62223 GCF_011392965.1 Frieseomelitta varia | reverse complement strand
TACTCTCTCTATCATTCCTGGTGTTTCTCGAATTTGTCGGAAGCCTCGCTCTATTCTATTTCGTAGTATTTCAGCATGTTCGATCGACGTTGCGTATACAATAGATTTTAAATGTCCCCACAAATGAAAATCTAATTGATTCAAATCCGGAGAACGAGCAGGCCATGCAATAGGACCTCCACGACCAATTCATTTATCTGCAAATTGTCGATTTAAAAATTGCCTAGCCACTCTAGGCTAAAATGCGGCGCAGCTCCATCATGCATAAACCGCATACGAAGTCTAATATCGACTGGAACTTCCTCTAATATTTCGTGTAAACGCGTGCTGAAAAAAATCAACGTACTTTGTGCCTGTTAGTTTCCCATCAAGAAAAAAAGGTCCGATTAAAAATTTATCAATTATTCCTGCCCATGCGTTTAAACTAAAGTGGTGTTGATGTCTTGAATGCACAATAACATGTGGGTTTTCTTCATCCCAATTATGATTATTATGAAAATTGAATATATACCATCCCTGGTAAAACTGGCTTACTAGAGTTTGCTCTGTTTATAAAATTCATTATATCTCACAAACGAAGACAGACAGGACTTATATTTATATGACTTTTTTCATTATTTTTAGGCGTACAATCAGATTCTGAAGTGGGTCCCACAAGTTATGAAACAGCCTGTATATATATATATATAATTACTCATATATATATATAATAATTACTCGGAAACTTGATGCTTGATGCATCGTTTGTATATATTTCAAGGAACTAAAGCTACTGCTTTCATCGTTTGCGGCGTCGAACGCCAATCGATGAGCCAAACGTCCTAAAATAATAAATACCACGTTCTATTGTTTACATGACGTGATTCAATCCGATTCCACATCGACCTTTATGATGGCTTGTGCAGGGAATTGATCTCGCCTCCTAAAGCTACATACATACATATGTGCTTTAGGATCGTTAATCGAAGTTTACAAACGCAATTGAAATTGTGTGTATTATTATTACATCGGTGTGCTTCGATTTGTCGAAAAATTGAAGGATTTTTCAAAACGATTGATCACGTCTCACTTCGAAATGAAGAATTCTTCAGTCTTCAATTTTTCGTTAGTTTGCTACGGCAAATAATTTCAGTCGCGTTTGAGGTTTGAAGTTAAAGAAACGCTGAAGTAGCATTCTGGCTCTCGTTCTCGAATGAATCATTTATATCGCTTCGATCCAGCAACAGAGCGGGATAATAGAGGCCATCGATTATTTTTCACTTCTATTTTCACGTCTATTTTCTGCAGAGGTCATTGATTTATCAATGCTTCTTGCAGGCCTGATGGAAATTCGCTTTCAATAAACTTGTACTTCATTATCTTTTCCATATATGTGTGTGTGTATATATATATGTTTGTAGGCCTCACTATACTAAAGTTCATGAGATGATTATTATCGTCCATTTATTTTATTGTATTCTTTATAATAATAATTTATTATTTATATTTATCTATCTATTTTATATTTATATTTTATTATATGTTATTATTTGTTACGTTATTTACTACATTATTATTATTGTTATTATTTGTTACATTATTTATTACATTATTATTGTTATTATTTGTTACATTATTTATTACATTATTATATGTTATTATTTGTTACATTATTTATTACATTATTATTATATTATTTGTTGCACTAATACTTTACACTGTTGTAATTTACTTAGATACTTAGATACTTGTATTATTATATTATATTGTATTATATTTTTTTATATTATATTGTATTATTATATTATATAGTATTATATTTTTTTATATTATATTGTATTACATTATATTATATTATAACAGTATATTGTATTATATTTTTATATTATTATTTCATCGTAATATTTTATTACTATCATTTATTATATGCTAATATTTTATACTTATAGTTTACTTGTGTACTTATATACACTATTGTCATTTTACTGTAATATTTTATTATTATCGTGTACTCTATTATACGTTATTTATTATTATTACATTGTTATTGAAATGAAAATATTCATTATACCATATAAAATTATTACATTAATTTAAATGTAAAATTAAATTTATTATATTGTTATTAAAATGAGAATTTCGACAATTTCCTGATGGGCATGTATATACATACATAATATGTATATATATATATATATATTTTTTTTTCTTTCGCGATAAAGAATCGAAGATATGTCTACTAAACTGTAACAAATGGATTCCAATGAAATTGCATGTACAGAAATGCATTCGACGAATTGTAGAACACATTTGTAGAGCGCTACAAGACATGCAGAAAAATTCCGAAGGAAATCATCAGCGAGCATAAAAACCGAATGCATTGTGCTATACGATAAGTATAGAGAAGAAAGCAACCATTCTTTTGTGAAAGTGTACATTTATCTTCTTTGAAATGAGAGTAAATTTTTATGATAGAACATGGATATTTTATGATATTTTATGATAAATTTTTATGATAGAACATGGATAAATTTATGAAATTAATACGAGATTGTCAGTCAATCTACGTACATTTGTTAAACAAACAGAAATGGATAATTATAATTAATATATATATATATATATATATATATATATATATAAATTTCAAAGATATATAATTATTTTAAATTATTATAAAAATGTTAATTTTTAGAATTATATTATTTTTCATAAGTTTGAGCATAATATTATTAAGAATATATATTTTTTATTTTTAAATTATGAAATTATTTTAGAATGAAATATTGTTAGATTAAATTCAATAAAAATAAATATATTTTTAATTACAAATTATAAAAATTTTATCATTCATATATTTATTTCTTCAATAATTTTTATTTATAGAATTAGATATAGATATACATATGTATATGTATATATAGAAATTAGTTTCTTCAAATAGGTACTTCAGTTTTATTTCAGTCATTTTATACGTATTTCTTGCGTATTGTAAGTGAGTTCTAAGGCATCCAATTAATTTTAAAAATGGTCTAATTGTAAGTCATTTCGAACTTCAAAGATCATATATCCTTACAAGCTAAATTTTTATCACATCAAGGCCAAATATTTCCTGAAATATTTTGTTTCATAGTGTAGAAATATTTTTTTTAATTCATTCAAACGCAAACCTTTAAATATCTCGAAACAAGAAATATACGACTTAGGCCACTTTAATATATAAACGATGATATAAACGATGTTTATTACAGAAAAAAGACGTCTGTTACTGGCAGACGCTATTTGAATAACAAAAGACCTTGAAATTAGTGTGTTTAGACAATAAAGGTTCGAATAGTAGGAGATTTCCATTGTAAATGTAGTTAATTATATTGCGTTGCGAATGATCGATCGAATTTCAGCTTTCGTTATATTTTTGGTCTACAGAAAATTGGATTGAAGCTCGCTGTTCCTTCATACTGTCGGACAGCGCACAGTTTAATATTTGCATGTACAACAAAGTGGCTGGTTTTTTAATTTAACAGAATCTTTCCTTTTTTTTCCTTTTCGGTAAATATCCCCGGAGGCAAATCTCAATTTTATTTATTTTCATTTGGTTTATTTTCAGTTTCTGATCGTCGATTGATGGATTAACCAAAAAGTGTTGTTGTTCATTTTACAATTGTAAACAACACACATTTCGCTGAATATTTTAACATTTCCAATTATTCTGATATCTCACGCATGATGTATTCGTAAAAATACTCGAACATATTGTTTAAAACACAGAAATGTTACATTTTATTTTATACGTCGTTTATTACGCCGAGGTAGGAAAAGGAAATTGTGAGAATTTCGCTTCGTCTTTCAACAATCAGATCGAATTGTTTTAACGCTAGAGCTATCGACTCAAATGTAAAGTGTCAAGTGTCAGAGAAATAAATAGAACGAAAAGCAAGAAACATTTTACAGATATCGTTCTAAAATGCAACATTGTAAATCTGCGGAACTATCCTAAGGGGACTTTTAATAAGAAGAACGAAATAAAAAGCTATTGCACAAAAACTGAAATATAAATGAAATAGCAAGAAACCTGTTCTGAAAGAAATTTTTTTTAGTCATTGCCAAGTATATTCTGCTTGAAAATGAAATAATACGTTTATTTAGAAAATGTATTTCTTTTATATATATATATATATATATATAGATCTTTAATAATATATTATATATTATAAACAATAATATTTATTTAATATTTAATAATAATACATATTTATTTAATAATATATTATATTATAATAATATTTAATATTTATATTAATATTTATATTATATAATATTTAATATTTAATATTTATATTAATATTTACATTATATAATATTTAATATTTATTTAATAATATACTATATTATAAACAATAATATTTAATAATATATTATATTATATTTATTATATAATATATTATATTATATTATATACAATAATATATATATTAATCTTTTGTATATATATAAATGTATATAAATGTATATATATATATACATACTGCTCGTATATATATACGAGCAGTCTACTTGAAAATGAAAATAAAATACGTATTTTTCAATCAATTCGCCGGCAGTACTCGCAAATTTGACAAAAACAATTTGGCAACTTGAAAAATTTGATGTTCGCCAGTTATAGTGAATTCTTCGATTGGTCATTTTCACCGCATTGCACTAGAACACCAGTTCCATAGTGTTGAATAGCGAAATCGATCGCATTTTCAAGCATATTCGTTCATTCGTCATTTCGAGGCACGGGTCGTCTTTCATCGGGTCAGAAAGAAACGGCGGGGCCGTTTTATCATTGCGAAGGATTACCCGTCGCAGAATCGTTTGTCATTTTGAGACAGTTCTCGCATCTCTTATCGGCCGTGAAATCCTCTCTTCGTCCTTTATTCGTTAGTCGTTTATGCGCAGCAGTCGTCTCTGTTTCTCTTGCTCGCGAACAAGTCGAATACCAATTAATAATAATAATAATTATAATAACTATAAACAATAATTATAATTATTATTATTTATTATAATAACTATATATAATAATTATAATAGTAACTTAACAATAATAATAATTACGTGATTACAAAAATAATAATAATATGATGTATAATTACGTAACAATAATAATAATAATAATAATAATAATAATAATAATAATAATAATGACGTGTGAGTTTGAGGCTAAAACTAAAATCAAGGGAATCATTTATCAGAGCTTGCAGTTAATAGAAATTAATATTACATGTTACTGATAATATCAAAATTAATATTAAATATTTTTGATAATATCAAAAATTAATATTAAATATTGTCGATAATATCAAAATTAATGTTAAATATTATCGATAATATAAAAATTAACGATTACATATTGTTGATAATATTAAAATTAACATTAAATTAACATTAATTGTTGATAATATCAAAATTAATATTAAATATTGTCGATAATATTAAAATTAACGATTAAATATTGTTGATAATATTAAAATTAACGATTAAATATTCTTGACAATATTAAAATTAATATTAAATATTGTTAATAACATTAAAATCGATATTAAATATTGTCGATAACATCAAAATTTGTATTAAATATTGTTGATGATATCAAAATTAATATTAAATATTGTCGATAATATCAAAATTAATGTTAAATATTATCGATATTGTTAAAATTAACGATTAAATATTGTTGATAATATTAAAATTAATATTAAGTATTGTCGATAATATCAAAATTAATATTAAATATTGTCGATAATATTAAAATTAACGATTAAATATTGTTAATAATATTAAAATTAATATTAAATATTGTTAGTAACATCAAAATCGATATTAAATATTGTTAGTAACATCAAAATCGATATTAAATATTGTCGATAACGTCAAAATTTGTATTAAATATTGTTGATGATATCAAAATTAATATTAAATATTGTTGATAATATTAAAATTAGTATTAAATATTGTCGATATTGTTAAAATTAACGATTAAATATTGTTGATAATATTAAAATTAATATTAAGTATTGTCGATAATATCAAAATTAATGTTAAATATTATCGATAATATTAAAATTAACGATTGAATATTGTTGATAATATTAAAATCAACGTTAAATTAACATTAATTATTGATAATATCAAAATTAATATTAAATATTGTCGATAATATTAAAATTAACGATTAAATATTGTTGATAATATTAAAATTAACATTAAATATTGTTGATAATATTTAAAAAAAATTAATATTAAATATTGTTAATAATATTAATTTTCTACAATAATATAATAATCCTCTGAGGGCTCAATCTGCATTAGGGATTTACCTCGATACTAGTGATATCGGGGGTCCCCGAAACAATAAGGGGGCCCCCCAAAGCTGCTTGTCAAAAGAAACGGTTGAACCTTTGTTGAAATTGCACGAGACATTATGGCTTGTTAGTATTTTCAGCAAAGATCGTCATGGAAATTTTCGTCTGGCCAGAACAGTGTTTTAAAATATTTAAATTGAACGAAGAATAAAGAATGAAATAAAAGACATTTATATTGAATAAAGAATAAAGAATTTTAATAAAAACGAACAAATCTCTAAAGGATTCTTTTCCTTTTCCTCGGTTTGCCAGTTCCCTACGTGCTCCTGAAGTTTTTCGACATTTAAATATGGAGCGTCCTGTACATCAAAATCTTGATTTTCGAATATCGTACCTTATTCCTTTCCATTGGTTGCATAATTCATCCAGACACTGGTAGAGTAATTTTGCATTTCGCAACGCAGAAATACAACACGCCGGAGGAGTTTCGGACGTAGATTAATAAGCCTAAATTCGTGTTTCCGACAGAGAGGATTGAACGAGCGATTCTTCTCTTTCTTGCCCTATTTTATTACGTGCGTTCCACGTTTTCATTCAAAATTTCTTCCCAGGAGAGGGAAGAGAACGACATTACGAAAATAAATTATTATTGTAAGAAATCTTTGATGATGATCATTAGTATTATTATGCTATTCAGAGATAAATATTTGAACGGATAGAATAGATTCTGATAGATGCAATGAATTATTTGTAAGATTAGTCGCTGTTTTATTCTGGCAAAATTAATTATTAACATTCTCAAGTATTGTCCAGAGATAAATAGAAATAAATTTGCATGATGAAACAAATTTCAATACATGGAAATGGAATTTTATTTATTATTTATATTATTAGAATATTATTGTAGAATTTATTGCTGGAATTTTTATTATTCACTTCTGCATTATAATATAATGTATTGTTTGTATTGTATTATTTATAGAATTGTATAACGAAATTATTATTATAGTATAACGAAAATTATAATTTTAATTATTATTATAATATAACGAAAATTATAATGTATTATTTGTATTATATTATTTGTAGAATTGTATAACGAATTATTATTATAGTATAGCGAAATTAATTATTATTATACTGGTTGTATATTTAAATAACTAACTAATATTCTCAATGCCATTCAGAAATAAACAGAATTGATTTTAAATAATGAAATAAATTCTATTTATTATATTATTTATTCATATATTATATTATAACTATAATTAATTTTGTTATACAATATAATATAATATAATATAATACAATATAATATAATATAAATGTTATCATATTATAATACAATAATAATGCTATGATATTTGGACGATTAAGACCCATTTTTTGGACACACGAAATATAAATAAAACATAATTAAATAAAAAATAAAAATAAATAAAACGTAATTGTGAAAATATAAATATAAATACAAATAAATAAAACAATTATAAAAATATAAATAAAACATAATTAAATAAATTAACGCATGATATATAAAATTCTAATTTCTCATTCGCATAATTTCATAATATTCTCGGAATGTAACATCGAAAGACGAGCAAACTTCTTGGACAATCTGATAATAAAACTTCGAAGTAATGATAGCCCAAACGATATTAATAGCATTACCTTTCTCGATCGATTGAAGCTAAATTTTTATAACGAATATCTCGATTAACTTCCGCTGCACGCGACGTACATACTTGGATATACACTTTGAAAAACACTGGGGACGGACCATTATTGGTAATGAAACGAGAGGAAACAATGACGAGCAACAACGTGCTCAATAATGACCGTGTACATTAAATTCAGTCGTATCAATTTTTAAAAATGCATCGAAAATCGATATCTACGACAGATTAGTTCATTCTTTGCGACATAATTGAAATAAATAATAGTTCGTTTTTCAAAAGAGAGTACTTTCTAAGCGGGTAATGTGCAATGTTTTAATTACAGAAATGATTTCGAAAAATTTTTCCAATAAAAGGAATATAATAACATAAAATAGATAGTATTACTTATAATAATAATAATAAATAATAAAATATGTAATATTACATATAATAATAATAATAATAAATAACGAAATATGTAATATTACATTTAATAATAATAATAAATAATAAAATATATACTTTTACATATCATAATAATAATAAATAACAGAATATATAATATTACATATGATAATAATAATAAATAATAGAATATACAATATTACATATGATAATAATAATAAATAATAAAATATGTAATATTACATTTAATAATAATAATAAATAATAAAATATATACTTTTACATATCATAATAATAATAAATAACAGAATATATAATATTACATATGATAATAATAAGAAATAATAGAATATACAATATTACATATGATAATAATAATAAATAATAAAATATATAATATTACATATGATAATAATAATAAATAATAAAATATGTATTACAATAAAAATAAAATAAATGAAAATATATAATAAATATAATAAAATATATAATAAATAGTATATATAAATGAAATGGAAAAGTAAAGAGAAAAACAACTTTAAATAGAATTTTGCAATTTAATGCTGACAGCATTAATTTGTTATTTAATATTGAAAGCAAGTGACATACTATTAATTATTAATTTGTTATTTAATATTGAAAGCAAGTGGATATTTGAATCTCGGGAAACGTTGAGGATCTTGTTAGTGTTGAAAGTCTTGAAACTCATAATCGTATTGAAAGTGCTGAAAGTCTTGAAAGTATCGATCGTATTAGGTATCTTGAAATTCGTAATCGTCCTGAATGTGTTTGAAGTCTCGAGAGTTAAGAGAATTGAATAATATGCGACGCGTACTATTGTATTTTTATTCTGATTCATGTTTTATGAATTACGTAATGTAGTTAAATGATATAATTAAAAAAATAAAAACTCGGATATAGTTGAATTAAAAAAGTAGAAGATTATTTGTAGAATATGAATATGTAATTAATATGATTAATATACTTATGTACTATTATTATTGATATAATTGAAAAAATAGAAACTCGAAAAATTGTTCTATCAGCCAAATGTTGTAGAAAACACTGCAGTTTGGACGTTTCATATATTTTATATTTTATATATTTCTTTTTGTATTTTATATATTATGTATATTTTATATTTTATACATTTGTTTTTGTATTTTATATATTTTATATATTTTTGTATTTCTTTTTGTATTTTATATATTTCATCTGTATTTGTGTATTTCTTTTTGTATTTTATATATTTCATCTATATTTGTGTATTTCTTTTTGTATTTTGTATATTTTATCTATATTTGTGTATTTCTTTTTGTATTTTATACATTTTTGTATTTCTTTTTGTATTTTACATATTTCATCTATATTTTTGTATTTCTTTTTGTATTTTACATATTTCATCTATATTTTTGTATTTCTTTTTGTATTTTACATATTTCATCTATATTTTTGTATTTCTTTTTGTATTTTACATATTTCATCTATATTTTTGTATTTCTTTTTGTATTTTACATATTTCATCTATATTTTTGTATTTCTTTTTGTATTTTACATATTTCATCTATATTTTTGTATTTCTTTTTGTATTTTATATATTTTATATATTTTTGTATTTCTTTTTGTATTTTATATATTTTATATATTTTTGCATTTCTTTTTGTATTTTATATATTTTATATATTTTTGTATTTCTTTTTCTATTTTATATATTCTCTTTCTGCGATTTTTTAGTTGAAAATTTCCTATAAGTGCATAAAAATTCGCAGTCCAACGATTACTATTTAATGTCTTTCAAGCTTTTTAATTACACTGATTCAATTACAATACCATTAAGCATTGAAGTAAAAGAAAATTTCCAGAAAATTCGAGCTTTAATAAATTGTATGTAAATATATAAAATAATAAATATAATACACTGCAAGTGCATAAATATAAAAATAGAAATATATGAATATTTGAGAAATATTTATTCGTTCGTTTCAAAGATACGATACCATTTACACACCATAAAAAGTTTCTAATTCTTTTTTTTTTTTTGCTTTCAATGGCTAGCGTACCTTATCGACGTATTATCCTCCGTTTGTCAAATGCACACAATGCACAGGAATTCTGTTAGCGATTTGGAATTTATCGAGGCGAAACGTAACTCGGTCTACTGATTCTAGGAAGCGCAAACGCGATCCACTTTGCGCGCCGTTTACGTAACAAAATAGCGGGAAATCCGTTCAACTTGTAAAGCACAAAAACGTTCGTGAATTACGAATTGAGAAGAAAGAAGGGAAGATTGTTGCGTTGATTTTGGCAGATTTTGAGCCCTACTGTACGCGATCAGTATCTTACTGGCTTCAGTTAGTTTCTCACTATTGTTTGGGTTAAGTGTAGCAATCAGTATACTTTGTAATCACCTCTGTCATCAATTACTAAATTACTAAAACTTACTAATACTAATGGTAAATTAATAATAGTAATTCATTTTCATCAAGTCGAACGGTAAACCGTGCCAGTAACAACTGAAGAATTATACAGAGTTCCAATTGCAGTTGATGGAGGATGTTTCGAAACGAATCCTGATAGAATTGTACAATTATGGACATTGCGAAATAATGCAAATCTATCGTTTTTGTAACAAAATATGCACAGTGTTGTCGATAGAAAAATACAGATACTAATCATAATGAAAAGTACAATCATTTCATGGTTATTAAATTGATCATAACCTTTGACTACAATGATTTTGATTTACTTGTTCACCTCGTTCATTAATGAGTGATTAATTCATTAATCAGATTAGGTTTTAGCTAAGTCTAACTAGGGAAAACTCTAAACGATAGCGTTTCCCCTTCCACTGGCTCCGAGAGGTCTCAAGGTGGGGGCAAATCCTCTGGGGAGGGGGAAAATTATTTGCCAGCTCCGCACAGAGTGTTTTGTCTTGTAAGTACAGTAATGCCCATTAATATTCGGATACTAAATACTGTTATAATTTTCGAGAAAGTATTATAATTTTGCAGAAAGAAAATCAAAAAATGAAATAAAAATTGAGTTCAGTTTAAACCTTCAAACCACTAGTTTAGAAACCAAATACCTCGTTCATTCTATTCTAAAATTTTATTTTCACATCACACCAGTGAAAACAACTTTCGATCTTCTTAAATTAATTAAACTATGACAATTATTTTGACAGTATTTTCAAGAAGAGAAATGCCTTTAGCTCGTGGAGAAAAAAACTTAGAATAAAATAAACGCACTTTTGAAATAAGAGGCTTCGAACTTCGAAACGAGCCCAAGTTTATTTCTTTTTGCAAAATTATAATTTTTTAATTTTAACATTATTTTAGCGTCCGAATATTCGCTGTATATCAAAATCTAATTCTCCATAATATTACTAATCTCGTTCGTCAAATGTTCGTTGACATAATATATGACTTAATTTCTTTTCACAAAATTATACAGCAGTTTCGATATTTAAATGTATAAATGAATATTAACACGAGTCACTCTGCGTGCCTGAAAAGAATATTGTTTACTAAAAGAAAAAAAAAAAAAAAAAATAGAAACCAGAATTTCAATTGTCCCATACTTTCGCCAGATTCTGTCGATTGTTAGGTCGCTCGTGAACTTCTTCCTTTCTCGGGCCAGTCGACGTCACTTGTCGTTGAACATAACACAGACGGAAAGCACGAGTCGAAAGGTAACAGAGACACGAACCGAAGTCGCGGATGTTCTCCACGTGACTGAGGGAACCACCGTTGTATCTGGTCGACGAGAAATCTGGACATAGCTCGAGCCAACGCGCAAGTCCAAGCATGGTCTACTCCGTTTGAAAGCTCCCAGTCCAAGAAAACAACGCTTTTTCGAGAAAAGTGTTTTGCTTCTCAAGGAAAAGATTTCAACTGTCATACATGGTTTTTTTTATTTGTTAGGCGTCTTCGAGCTTGTTCGAAGGTCAATTTTTTTGGTTTATAGAAGAATAGAAAGTGTATTTAGTAATTATTTACTTTTTTTAGTATATATTGTATTAGTATTTTATAGTATAGTATTATATATATTATTATTATATAGTATAGTATTATATATATATATATAATTTATTGTTATATATACTATATTATACTATATAATATTACATTGTACTATACTATACTATACTATACTATACTATACTATACTATACTGTACTATACTATACTAAGATACTATACTAAGATACTAAGATATATTATAGACTATATATTAAGATTGTATTATATATTGTACTATACTATACTGTATATACTATATATTATATTATATTATACTATACTATAATATAGTATATACTAAAAAAAGTAATATATATATATTAATATTATATATATATATATATATATATATATATATATTATATATATATATATATATATATATATATATATATATATATATATATATAATAATGTTGGAGAACGTACAATCAGCAATGTTAAAAACAATGTTATTAATGTTTCAAAGTAACCTAGGTAATACGATTTCCGAGATTTTCGTCTCTGCTAATGAAACTAATGAAAGTAGCGAACTCGACGATAAATTCGGCCGAGCTGCGTACGTACAAATGGATCTTGCGTTAATTCAAGAGAAAGCCCGTGAACTGCACGCCAGCTTAATAGAAGTTTCAAAGTATCAACTGATACTAGATAACAGAAGTTTCAAAGTTACTGATATACCAGATAATAGAAGTTATAAAGTCTGATTACTAGACACGTGTCCCCTCACGTGATAAACACCCACATTTGAAAACAGTTTAATTTGATTTAATAATTCATTGTTAATTTAATAGTCATTTAACAATTTATTGTTAACTTAATGGTAGTTTAATAATTTATTGTTAATTTAATAGTAGTTTAGTAATTTATTGTTAATTTAATAGTAATTTAATAATTTAATAATTTATTATTAATTAGTAATTTAGTAATTTGTTGTTAATTTAATAGTAGTTTAATAATTTATTGTTAATTTAATAGTAGTTTAATAATTTGTTGTTAATTTAATAAGAATTTAATAATTTATTGTTAATTTAATAGTAGTTTAATAATTTATTGTTAATTTAATAGTAATTTAATAATTAATAATTTAATAGCAATTTAATAATTTAATAATAATTTAGTAATTTATTATTAATTTAATAGTAATTTAATAATTTATTATTAATTTAGTAGTAATTTAATAATAATTTAATAGTAATTTAACAATTTATTATTAATTTAATAGTAATTTAATAATTTATTATTAATTTAATAGTAATTTAATAATTTATTATTAATTTAATAGTAATTTAGTAATTTATTATTAATTTAATAGTAATTTAATAATTTAATAGTAATTTAATAATTTAATAATAATTTAATAATTTATTAAAAGTGCCAAAAGTTAGAAAGATAGTTCAGATAATCTGTCTAGCTGTAATTAATTCTAAAAAAGAAAGAAAGAATAAAAATTGTGCATCTGAGAATTAACAACGACGCGAAGAATAAAACAGAGATAATTCTATCGTAGTCCAACTGAACTCCTGCTCGAATCGACGATGGGGGATGTTTTTTTGTGTGCAGTGATCGGTTCCTTGTCCAGGCCGACAGGATCGGTTCCATCTAACCGCCTACACACATCGTTTATCACTCATTGTCAGCCACACTCCACTACATATGAAAAATGTACGTCGAGCAATCCGTGGTTTCGCATTGAGATCCAAGGACATGGTTCTGATAAATTATCTGGATCGTTTAGAAAAAAAAAAGAGAGAGAGGGGCGTCTGTTCTAAATCTCTGTCGAAGCTCTCGCGCAAAAAAGAAAACGTAGTATTTGATCGTTTGCTGTCTATCCAGTGGAATTTTTGTCAGATAACGTTCAATTTTTGTCGTGAATTGATGCTGGATGTTTCTGCTCTCGTGGAAATTTTTGATCATTACATTTGGACAATGGATTTCAAAATATTATATTATATTATATACTATGAATTGTACATGAATTATGTTACAAATAATGGGGACTTATATCAATTGTTAAATTCTGCTACAGTTTGTCAGGATTTAAAATTACAAAAAGTTATTAGGTATGAATAAAATTATGTTATAAATAATGGGGACTTATATCAATTGTTAAACTCTGCTACAGTTTGTCAGGATTTAAAATTACAAGAAGTTATTAGATGTGAATAAAATTAAGTAGGTATGAATAATAGTAAATGACAAGAAGAAATATAAATACTAAATTTGAATATTAGTGCCAGTATATAACATTATATACTGGCACTAATACTGATTTATGTATATTATGCTAGTACTAATATATATATATATATATATATATATATATATATATATATATATATATATATATACATATATATATATATATTCATATACATATAGTATAAGCATTAGTGTACATATAGTATATATAATAATATACTAATACTAATATACTATAATAATATACTAGTATTTATTATACTACATATACCACATACTAATATATGTATAGATTATAATATATTTATACCATGTACATATACATGTATCAATACTAATATAATATACAATACTAATTTAAATACTAGAAAGAAGCAAAATTATTTTCTGAATAAGATAATATTGAGTTGCACGTTCAATATATATATTATATAATATTATATATTATATATTATATTCAATGTATTTATTTGTACGATGCATTTCCTTTCATTGTGGAGAGCTCAGTGTCAAACTATAACAAAACGTATTAAAATAAAATATCATAAAATTCAAAATATTAAATATTATAAATTATAAATTGGAAATATTTAATATTTCCAAGAAATTACAAACCAGTTAGAATTTTTATTAGAAATTCGATCATTTCGTATTAATTAAAATATAAAATATAAAATATTGTTAAACATTATTTTGCAAGAAATTATAAGTTTTAGAATTCTTATCAGAAATTCGATCGTTTCGTGTTAATTAAAATATGAAATATTTAATATTGCAAAGCATTATTTTGCAAGGAATTACAAATTTTAGAATTTTTATTAGAAATTCGATCATTTCATCTGCATAACAACCCGATATAAATATCCAATTCCAAGTTCCTTTTCTTTCAGAATAAATTCCAATTCTAATTTAACGTATATCTGTTCTATTGAAATGTATACTAATTATACGTTTATACGTATGAACTTCTTCAATAATCATGTTTTGAGTACGGTAAATTTACTGTCGATACATCGCCGCTAGACGGAACTCCAGACGGTAACTTCCTTGTGTTTGATAAGCATCCGAATACAATTGAGCTTCCATTAACGAAGATCCAATTATCTACGGTCTTGATTAACTGGGATCTTGGTTATTCGCATTTCAGTTATCCGACGTAAGAGTGGATGGCAATGTATACAATAATTTTATTTCCAGTTGGCTCTTCGTTTTCTCAAGCACTCTGAAGCCAAACTTTCTCATTGCTATTTTATAAGTCATGTATAATCAAGCAGAATGTATCTGAAAACTTTCTTTAAAAGATAGATAGTAATAAAGCACGGACAACGGAACATTAATTGATACGTTTTCGTAGAATTATCAAAATGTCGATTAAAAAGAGGAATAACGAATAACGAATAACGAATAACGAAGAAAATAAAGTTAGTCTTTCTATGTTTGTTATTTTCGAAATAATAGTAATTTATTATTTTTCAAAATAAAGTATTAAAGTAACATTATTATATTTTACTTTATTCATTATCCATTACTTTTGTGTTGTTTATCATTTTGTTTTATCCTATTTTAGTCTGTTATTTGTAAAATATTGTTTATCTTTGAATTATCTGAAAACCAATTGTGTATTTCGTTACATTTGACGAATACCATTACGAATTTCATTAATTCATGCATTATTCATTTTTAATTTATTATTATTTGATTAAATATAAATATTATATTATATTAATTTATTATGTATTTGGTTAAATATATTATTATATTAATAAATATTTATTAATTATATTTATTATTATATTAATAAATATTTATTCAATAAATATAATATTTATATTATTTCATTCGTTAGTTATTTTTTTTATTTCCATTAAAAAAAAAAAATTGCTTATGTTATGTTGCACTATTTATACAGTACAAACGAAGAATACTCAGATCAAATACTCAGATATTCAAATTTTCGAATATTTTTTATTTTCCACGCAAAAACAAACACGAACGCAATACAATGATGTCTACATTGTAACACTGGCTGATATTTTTAATAATCCCTGAGCATGCGTTCTTTCATTCCCTTTTCGCGTTTCACCCAATTACTCGATCGAGTATTTCGATTAAACAAGTACCCAGCTGCATCCCCGAACAATAATCTTCATTAATATCATATTAACGTGTCATAGTAAACGACATTTTGCACGCTGTTTCATTGGCTTTAAAACGAGGCCAGATACATTGTTGTACAATTCCTTTCTACGAAACTATACAAGTTTCACAATGCTTAACCCCCTGCGCTGGCGACTGGTTCGCGGACCATAACGAGTGACCGAACCGTATACAATAATGAATTTATTATTTGTTTTGTCTGAGTTATACTTAAATATACTTAAAACTGAGAAAATATTGCAATTTTTGGGGCAAAATATTCTCGACGTGCGTGGCTCGTCATTCCAGCGCAAGAGGTTAACCATTTGCGCTGATTGCGGACCATAACGAGTGACCGAACCGTGTACAATAAATTCGTCGCTTTCTTTTTCTTTTGAACTCGTCGCGTGTGACATCGCTGGATAGATATTATTGAGAAGTAATAAATTTATCATTCATTTCACCTGGGTTATACTTAAATATATTTAAAACTGGGAAAATATTGCAGTTTTGGGACAAAAAAACATTCTCGACGTCATTTCAGCGCAAGAGGTTAACCATTTGCGCTGATTGCGGACCATAACGATTGACCGAACCGTGTACAATAATTCGTCGCTTTCTTTCTCTTTTGAACTCGTCGGTGTTGATGTCACTGGATAGAAATTATTGAGAAGTAATAAATTTATTATTTGTTTTGCCCGAGTTATACTTAAATATACTTAAAACTGAGAAAATTTGCAATTTTTGGGGCAAAATATTCTCGACATGCGTGGCTCGTCGGTGTTGATGTCACTGGATAGAAATTATTGAGAAGTAATAAATTTATTATTTGTTTTGCCTGGGTTATGTTTAAATATACTTAAAACTGAGAAACTGTTGCAATTTGGAACAGAAAATTCTCCACGTGCGTGGCACGTTATTCCAGCGCAAGAGGTTAATGTCCAAATACAAATATGTATGAATAATATAACGATACAATAATATTACAAATAATAATAATACAATATTCATACAGTGTATGAATGCGAAATATGAAGTTACGTCGCATGAAGTGTCAAATTTTTGGTCGTGTTTGATTTCACTGTTTGAGCTGTTGCTGTTCCTTGATTGAAAATCATTTGGCATCTTTCTTTGGAAAGCCTGGTATACTCTGCATATTCAAAAAACAACGTGTCTTTTAGTGAATTTCGAATTTCTTTCTGGATCCATCTTCGTGACAACGTCGTGATAACGCGAGACTATATACCTCGCAAATTACTGTGTGAAATAGTCAGGTTATGAAATTCTCCCTCGCCATCCCTATTCCCCAGACGTCTCTCCACCTTTTCAGGGAGGTTTGGGATCATTCTTGCGTCAGAAAATGGAGAGACTGTAATTCTTCGAAGAGTTTGTCGCTTCCAAGAGCCAACACTTCCTCGAAAAGGATATTGTTTTTTCATTAGAGTTTCGATCAAGGTTAATAGTAATAGATAATTTTCAAAAAAAATTGACATTTCGCGTTATGCGATTCTTTTCACATTGGCCTTCACAATCAACCTTTTCCAAAATATTGCGCGTGAAAAATTTCAAACAGAAGTAAATCATTGCATCGCTTCGTTCGAAAAATTTTGCAATCGTCATACGAGCAATGAATAATTATCATGTCAGATAAAATGTTCGATTGACCCAAGAATGACCGTTTTTTTTTTTTTTATTTTTTGTCATTTTCTTTTTATTCTTTCAGTTACTTTTGATTCTTTTATAATTCTTGTCAGAGTTTCTTTATAGAGATGACAGCGAGATTTTTCGTAAAAGAATATGTGAATAAAAGTTTGCGTAGCTGATAGAGCTAGCAACATCTCTGATGGTAATTTTGTGCTTTCGTTCTAGTGTTGAAAGGAATATATTAGAATAATTAATTTTAGATGAACTTCGAAATTATTTGAACAACGCTCGACAATGAAGTTCTACGACACTGACTCGTAACGCCGGTGTGAACGTGGCTTTAAATGGAAAATTTAAGATCCGTATAATTATATCTGAATCGATCACAATTCGCGACAGTTCGTCGAATATTTGAGCTATCCTTAAATCTATGGAAACCTACAGCTATTACTAAAACGTCGCTGGTCGTTTTGGAAGAATAAAATAGTTTCGTAAAGATAATATATTATTACAAGACAGAGAAAGAGAGAGAAAGAGAGAAAGAGATGAAATATTAATTTGATTAAATCCTAAATCTAAAGTCTATGTTAGACTCTGAAATAAGTTCGTTCGTATTTTTTCTTAAAGGAGAATTTTTTCGTAAATTTCGTAGATTTTTATTATCACTCGCAAATGGACAAAACAACTTGAAAATGTTTTCACTCTTTGAGTTGAAAAAGCTTCGATATGTGTGTTTTCGTTTCGTGAACAAAATTTGTCAAATCGCGTGACGATTATTAAAGGAAAGTTTCCAAAAAATATCGAAACAATTAATAATAATATATTAGGTTGATAACAATTGGAGATTCTTGATGTTATTAATATTATTATAACAGTATTGGTGCAATATTATAAATATACAATAAATTCGATATTTTTCTTACTTAGGAAAAAAGAAATTTTTTTTAAATATTAAAACAATTGAAATGATATTACTAACTATTAAATGAACATAAATTTGCAACGTTTTGATCCTAAATCTATGACTTGAAGAAAATTGTGCATTTAAAGATTAATTAATGATATAATATTAATTAAACAATAATAATGTAATATTATATTATATTATAATATAATATTAATATTTTATAATATATAATATAATATTAATTAATAATGTAATAATAATCAATAGTTAATTAATAATAATATGAAAGAAATTGTAGAAATCTACTCATGTAGAAATAATTTATACTTAAACTTATAATAATATAATATAATATAATTTATACTTAAACGAGAAATGATCATTTTTGTCTGTAAATGATACATTTATAAACAATGTATAATTATATTGCTAGTTATACATACATCTATTGCAGTTAATGCATATAAATAACGATTTTATAATATTAATAAAAGACGAACGAACTTATGACTTAATATTACATAGTAGATAGACATATAGGTAAGGATAAAGAGTAGAAGAGACGAGAAATGTTAGTTAGGCTAAGGAGGTAGACGAAATAGGCATTATCCAAGGCAGAGTTAGGTGTCATTCGAATTTTCTTCGAATAAATATTTATCCAAAATAATAAATAATAATATTTATATAATAATAATAATAATAATATTTATATTATTAATAATAATTATATTTATCCAAAATAATAATATAATAATAATTGGGACTTTTATGCATTCACAGGAAATTTTAAACTGCAAAATTGCATGAAAATGTCTAAACTATAGGGTTTTCAATAATATTTGACACGTTTGAAGCAATTTTTTATTAACATTCTATTTTTTTTTTTTAATTGCATTCTCAAAAGTACGAATTTTCATAAAAATCCGAATTTAGTAATATGAGTTTAATAATCAAAATAATGATAATAGTAGAAAATAGTAGAAATAATAATAAAAAATTCCCTTTTGTCGAACTACTTACAGGTAAAATTTATTATTTATAATACTTGCAGGATCAATAATCTTGTAATTAAATTTCGTTCGAATTTCACAGTTTTGGCCAGAAACGTACAAAATATTAAAGAATTTAATGTCCAGTCGACTATGGATTCGTGTTTCATTTGTTCGTGATAAAAGATATAAATAAACTTTCGAGTTTTTATTCGGATAAATATTTGTACGAATAAATTCTTATTCGATTGGATATTATTCTTTATCTGTTGTTCGAATAATATTTCTTCTAACGCTGATCCAAGGGTAAGCCTTCTCTTTCACAACTGTGTCGAGCGTATCTTTCAAAAACGACGCGATGAAATTTCGTTTCGATATCCAGGGTTTATAGTAATGCGAATTTGTTTTTCTTTTTTTAATTTCGTTATAAACTGTGACTGTGAAAAGATACATTTATCTTTGATAGATCTGCTATTCATAAATTTCCTGTTACAATCCTTACAATTCATAATTATTAATTAATAATTATTAATATCTTCCAGTAAAATTTATTTACATTATTTACATTAAAAATTAAAATTTACCCTTTTCGTTTTATTTCCTCGCTGTTTCGTAAAATCGTAACATTCTAATCGAACTAATTTATATTAATAAATCTTAATTTTAATTTAATATTAATAAATCTTATTGGAAGAACAATTTCACGAACAGTGAAAAAAAAAATGAAACAGAAAGGGTAAATTTCAATTTTTACAGTAAAAACGTGCTCGTACGTTGCAAATAATTTCCATATTTTTGAAGTAGTTGACATAATTGATTATTATTATTGATATATATTGTGGGACAACAATTTCACAAAATGGTCCCAAAAAAGTGAAAAAATGAGATAAAAGAGTAAATTGAAATTTCAAAGCAAAATGTACTTTGCGTTGAAAATTATTACGAATAGTTTCCACATGCTGATCATTATTATTGATCATTATTAGTATTATTATTATTAATCGTTGATCGTTATTAATGTTATTATTATTAATCAATTTTACTGGAAGAGAAATTACTTGAAAAAAAAAATACAATTATTAGTATTATTATTATTAATCATTGATCATTATTAATATTATTATTATCAATCAATTTTACTGGAAGAAGAATTACTTGGAAAGAAAAATACAATTATTAGTATTATTATTATTAATCATTGATCATTATTAATATTATTATTATCAATCAATTTTACTGGAAGAAGAATTACTTGGAAAGAAAAATACAATTATTAGTATTATTATTATTAATCATTGATCATTATTAATATTATTATTATCAATCAATTTTACTGGAAGAAGAATTACTTGGAGAGAAAAATACAATTATTAGTATTATTATTATTAATCATTGATCATTATTAATATTATTACTGTTAATCAATTTTACTGGAAGAAAAATTATTTGAAGGAAAAGAACACAATTTCAACGTAAGATTAAAAGTTAAATTTGATGTGAAATTAGTCTTAAATAAGTTTGAAGGATACGATTTTGAAATCACGTTGCTACGTGCCGTTTTCAATAATCGAGAAAATGGACCCGTTAACGAACCGTTGCGTTGCAACCGGAAATAGAATAGAGACCGGAATCGAGCACCGATTTGATTTCACTACAGAAGAAAAAAAAAACTCCCCTCTATGTATCATTCATGAACGTGTCATGAAAAAAGCAAACTGAATACGTAAAACGGACATGTAAAGCAAGCGCAATGAAATTTCTATACTTCTGCAAATATTGTAGCTAGATTTCCCATCTCTCCTAAACTGATAATCTTTTTCGCATATGTGGGTTAATACTTTTTCGTAAAAAAAAAAAACATCGAATTGCATTAAAAAAAAAAAAAATATGATTTCATTTGGAAGAGCGGAGGTGACCTTGAGATCTTGAAAACTTTAACAAATCTGGTGATCATTTAAAGTGTCCTGTTTGGAACAGAACAACTTTCATTTTATGTAGTTCTCGGTAAATTTCTAATTTATCGGCTTTCCCCAATTTATGGCTATTGTAAAATTTTCTTCTTTTTCACTCTTTATATTTTTCAACGTTCGTTTTTGAAATCTCGACACTGTGGTTAATCGGAAACTGTGGTGCGCGTCGATAAATTTATCCCTCTTCTATACCCTAGTCGTCTAAAAATTACAATTTCTGAAAAAATAGTTCGCTTCTTTCTTTATAAACTTCTTGCTACTTTCTTGCAATGTTACAATTATTCTTTCACCTCGACACTTTCGGTGCTTGAATCGGAGAAAATTTGTTATCTCATTTCACGCGAGAAATATTTGAAACATTTTTTTCTTTTTTTTTTTTTTTCTTTTCACGTGACGTCGATTATTTCAAATTTTATTTGTCTGTTTTCAATCATTTCGCGTTCGTAAATTTATTAAGATGATTTTTTTCACACGGACCGAAAGAGTCGAGTTTACAGCATTAACAAAATATATTTTCCATCGGAAAACTATTTTTCATTTTCGATCATTGGCCTCTGGTTCGCTATTTATACGGAGTTTCGTTCTTTCGTTCTTTAAAAGGGAAAGGAATTACGTTACGGATATTTTCATAGTACTAATTCGTTACATTTGGATGATATTGAAATGATTAAATCCGTAAACCTCGAGAATTTGCCATTGCGCATTCTTCAACGATGCTAAATTTTAGTAAACTATTAATTAAAATTGAACAATTTCACCAAAAACTGGTGTTTTGATACTTTTGGAGAGCGTTCTTTGTTTATTGAATAAAAATTTTGATAAAACGTAGTTTAAAATAGATGTATTTTGAGTGAAGCTTCTCTGATTGTGAGAAAAAATGCCATGTCCGGACACTTCTATTTTCAATAATCATTATCGTTTAAAATTCTCAACACTTCTGATTATATGTAATGTTTCCTTGTTCTTTTTCGATGATGCACAATGCATAAAATACAATTTCAACATTGTCTCCCTTTCTTTTCACGTATACATAATAATAATGTGTAGATATCATACATAATAATATAACACCATGTAATACCTATACATAATAATGTATAGATGTCAAATTGATAAATAAAATCTTTCTAACAAAATAAATGTATGGAATATAATTTTGGTCATTTCATAATACAAACAGATTAATGTACATATCATTACGTACATTATATATTAAATTATATAATTATACGTATTATATAATAATATAATGATATTGTTAACACAAATACAATAATGTAAACGTAATATATAATAATAATATAATATGAACACAATAATATGCAATTAAACTAAGATTCAATTAAATTACATAATTCAGTCACAGTGCAGCTGATCGTGACAGTAAGACGTGATTTAACAAAAGTACTACATATACACCAAACCAAATGTTCTGCAACTTAATCAATTTTGTCCAAACTGCGACTGAGATTTTTCCTTACAGCAACATTTCTCGTGCCTACACACAAGTAGCCTTGTACCCAAATACAACGTCAGGAGTCTTGCTGCAAGACGGTTGATCCGTATAGTGACCAATACTGTTGTTACTCTGTCTAGGCCTACATTTGGCAAATATCTCCTGCATTCTGCCTTCACACTCCGCTTCTTCAGCGCACGCGTCCCCGATCTTTGCGTTGCTGCTGCTCAAACGTCGTTCCATCCGCGTGTCGTTCGTCGCCTCCTCGTCCTTTTCCAGAAAACTGCACGTGCTCACGCGTCTCTCCCTCGTCAAGCACTTGCCATAGGACAGATTAGGCCTGGCCAGAACGTCCATTCTGTCGAAGTGGTAAGCACTGCCCACGCGATCTCTCTGCAACGGTCTGGCCAACACGTCGGTCCTGTCGAACTGACAGATACTCCCGCCGCGGTCTCTCTGCAACGGCCTGGCGATCACGTCCATTCTGTCGAACTGGCAGACGCTCATTCCGCGGTCACGTTGCCAGGTTCTCGGCGAACAGTCGAACTGACAGATGCTCATCCTTCTGTCTCGTATGGGAGGCTTGGTCGTCTCGATTCTGTCCGACTGGCACACGCTGGCCTTTCGTTCGCGTAGCAACAGTCTCGTGGACTCGTTGGCCGGCTTGCAGCTTCTCGACCCAGCTTCCTGCTCGCCGGTGGAGGAGTCGGGCGCCGCGTTGCTCTCGGAGAGTATCAAGAACTGAAGATCGAACGCGCTCTTCGTGCGACGCGGTGTACCTTGACTGCCTGGGAGCAGGGACGCGCTGGAGCCAATGAACACGCTGTTCTGCCTTGGTCGCGTTTGGCCGGAAGCTTGGTAACTCAATTCGTTTCCTGTTGGACAGTCTCCGCAGAGTATGTTGCATTTGGAGAACGTATGCCGGTTCTGGGAACAAACGAGACAGTGATCTGTGAATTGGTTCAGTTGTCATTTGTCAGATATCCGCTTATTTGTTGAACAGGAATGTAGGTGATACTTTTTTATCAGTTAGTTCGCTATGATGCTTGTATATGTAATAATAATTTATAGAAATTTGTCATATTTAATTAAAACGTCCAAATGTATAATTGAATATACTGTAATCGTTTGAATTATTCATATACTTGATTGAATGTATTATATTCAATTAAACCATTCACATGTTTGATTGAATATATTATATTCAATTGAATTATTCATATATTCAGTTGAATGTATTTTGTATATTCGTTGGAAAATTCTCAGTTGGATATGAATGAAAAATTAGATAAAATAATATAAAATAATTTAAGAAAACACCAATGTAAATATAGTATAAAGACGTAATATGTTTAATAAATAATATAACAGAAAATTCATTATCATTGTATAATACAGTGTACTATAATACAATATAATACATTATACTATGTACAATATAATAAAAGATATCATAAAGATTTTATATATTATGTAATACAATATTATTATTCATTATATTTAATATAATACAGTATAATATATAATATAATATAACATATTTTGTACAATAGAGATACTTTATATCATTATAAATAATACAATAGAAAATCATTGTATATAATGCATATAATACAGAAACACACAACATATATTTAATATGCAACATCATCATAAGTAATAAAACAGAAAAATTCATCACATGTAATATAGGACAAAAACATAATATAGGTGCTTCATAGACAATGTCACTTTAAACAACATAAAAGAAAATTCATTATCATCAATAAGAAACTCATTGTCACCAATAGTTACGTATAATTCATTATATACATATGTACATATAATATATAATAACAGAAAAACATAGTATGCTTTCATATAAAATTAACAAATTACAAATATATATATATATATTTTGGCTACTTCGTAACATATTCTCCTTGCAAAGAAGTAAAGAAACGATGCTGACAAATCCGCAACATTAGCCACAGTATCATTTGAGCGTGTTATTCGAGTGAAAGGAGAATGTATGCCACGTATGTAACTCAGCTGATGCCACTTGCTACTCTATAGAAGTAATATACCATGCAAGCTTCACGGAACACGAATAGGGCGTATAATCAGGAAATTTCCTCGCTCATGACGAGCGAGCCTCCCGTTCAAACTAGATTTCAATAATTTACATTCCATCGTGTAGGTACTGGAGAGAAAAAGACAAATGTGTTCGCTCTATCGCGACAATATCGCAGAATATGTCTAGTTGAAGTTAGAGATTATTATTTGTTAAAAAAAAAAAAATATATATATATATATACACTCACGCTGTATACCCTATAAAAATTTTTCTTTTGACTTAATTTCATTACTAATCTCTGTCAAGAAGAATATAAAATGTAAGATCAATAAGTTGAACTTTTGTAATAAAATAGTAATTATTAATTATTATAGTCACCTTGTAACCTTAGGATATATTACTTAAGAATTCAAGGAGTGCATAAAAAAAACATTGATTTAAAATGAAACTATAAATACTAAAATTATGAAAATTTATTTTATTTTCTTCTTAAAAATGATCAAATTTATCAACTTCTATTTTTTACTAATTTCTCAAGAGGTTATATAACAGTGTGGTTGGTCTTAGTTGAAAAAGTAAAGTTTCATACTTTTACAATCAATTTTAATCAATTTTTCTTTCTTTTGAATTAATTTTATATCAATTTTGTGTCAATTTTTCATATTATTTTCATATTAATCAATTTCATATTATCGTATCAAAATTTTACAATATATAGCGAATGGTTTCTCGAAAATTCAAACGTCTCGAAAGAATTAAACAATATTTTTCACGATTTGTATAATTTCTTTTAAAAGTTCATTTTTGAACAATAATATATTTCAAATTTATAAACATTCTTATAGAATAATGATACAATAAAGAAAGTTTACTTCGTTTTAATAAAATTCGATAAATCCTTGGATTGATAATACAATATAACTACGGATTTTTATGCAAATTCATATTTTCATAAATAAAATTTCGAAAAGTAGAGCTAGATGGAAAAAAATTGTTTCCTCTATTAATTATTATAAAGAGTATTGCACTCTGGATATTTTATATCCTTTTCCATTCTATGCACTTTGACATCTTCAAATTTCTTATAAATGCATAAAAATCAATAAATGCAAAAAAAGATATAACTATAACATACAACGAAGAGAGCATCAAGAGACATTGAACCATTATCTCCAGTAATATTTGAAATAAGCGAAATAAATCAAATAAAACATTTTCCAAAATTCCCATCATCCTTTAAATAAGGATACCATTTTAAAAACTTATTTTTCACGACAGGCAAAATATTTTTCAAGTAAAACAGATTATCTCTATTTTCGAATGTTCGTATTTGATCGCAAATTTCTTGCCGGGGCTAGTATTTTATCGAGCTTGATTACAGAAACACCGTGTATAAGGGGGTTAGTTCCTCTCGTGGCCTCAGCAATCTCCAATCAAGGTTTCGTGGCAGCCTTTCTCCAATACGACCCCGAGATAGAAGAGTAGTGGTTTGCTGGTGAAATTGGTGGCTCCAAGAATCCGGATACTATGGTTTTCACCAACGACACACGTCCAAGTAACGGAAACGTACGACCATGCAATCTTGCCTTTTTTCTTCACGTTCGACACGTTTGATTTAGAGCAATTCTCATTAGTAGACTGAAAAAATTTCATCCGTTTTGGAGATACGAAAATGGATAAAATGTACATAATGTAGTATAAAATATATTAAATAGAATTTATTAAATTTTTCATTGATATTTAATTAATATCATTAATAATATAATATAATTTCATTAATATATGTGTTATAATATATATTATATAACCTTAGACCTTTTTATATCATATAACCTTAAATCTTCTAATATATAATATAACCTTAATATATTACGGTCCCCCGTGATATTGAAAATACAGTCAAGAAGGCTACTGCATAAAAAAGTAAATCGAAAATAAAGAACAAATTTCTTTCATTCATTTGAAAGCTCCGTTCTCAAGAAAATTAAGTTTGAAAGTTTATCAATTGTAGTTGAATTTAGCTAATGGTGAACTGGCCAGGAATAAGTAATGAACAAGGAATTAGTCTGTTCTGTAAAAGTAAGTGAAAAGCGTAGAATACAATTTTCGTTTTTGAAAAGAGAATTTAAAACTTTATCAATTACAAGTTTATTAATTAAACTTAACCTAATTTTTAACTGAACGTATTCAAACCGTTTTCACGAAAGTGAGATCTTAGGTTCTATCCTATCTTAATTCGCTTCTGCAGTCCAGAATTAGCGAAATTCTGATAAATTCTGACATAAATAAAATTCTGACATAAATAAAAAAAATTTTATTCCCTGTTTCTGATGTATTTTCTTCGCGTAGAATCATTATCTTTTCGACAATATTCGGACACCCTGTATACAGTTGAACTCCTATAACTTAAAAACTTTCTTCGCTCCCTTCCGCTATAAAAATCTCCGGAACTCGAATTCGCAAGAAGTCCTATCTCTACAAGTGAAAGTTTATCATAGCATTGAAAAAGTATGGTTTCTTAGCAATATTTTTGCGAACACAAATGATACATTAATCACACTATTCTATAAATAGTAACAAACGTATACAGTAGCAATTTCCAATAATGAGTTGTACTATAATGATGCAAAAAGTATAAAAATTCTGAGAAAGTGAAGAAAGTATCTATGTTTCACAATTTTCAGAATTATAATAATTCAAAGTATTAATTTTATATTAATTTTGATAGTATAATAGTGTATAATAGTAGTGTATAATAGTAATTTTAGTAGTAAAGTTATTAATTTTATATTAATTATACCAATTTTATATTAATTTTTTTTAAATTTTATATTATATTAATTTTTCATTTAAAGTAATCACAATGAAAACGTTGACTCTGCGAAAACAATCTGTATCTGTCAGAATAGTGATGACTATTACATGGTGGTTTTTTCAAGAAGCCAAAACACCATACGAATGAAAGCTATACATTTTGCTTTTCTTGTATTCTACATGCAAATACTCGATAAAATATTATTTATGTCAAAATTCCTCGTTTCTCTCACCACTGTGCTTGTTATTTTTGTCTAAAAAATATGCTGTCGAAACACGGAGGATAATAATTTTGTGAAATGCATGAGGACAATATTCCGTGAGAAAGAACGTGCCAAGAATAGTTCAGAAGTATAAAAATGGAACTTTTGTTGCGAATAACAAATCATGTTCTAGATGAATTCAGGGAATTAAAGATGTTGAATTGTAATTTCAACAGCAGTTTAAATTTCGTTAAAAGGATTATTCTATATATCAGTTCATATTAATAAGTAATATTAATTAACATTTATGATATTTTCATGACACGTTACACATTAATAATGACACATAATTAATGGCAAGACATTATATCAACATACATTTTACAATTAATGTTCAGTTTTAGTATTCAATGTATATACAATGTGTACAATATATACATAATATATACATAATATATACATAATGTATATAATGCACTAATACAATAATAGATATGTTCCTTTTTTTATGTAAAATGTATGCAATATATGAATGAATGAATGAAACAGTGAATTATAAAATTAAAGATATATTCATTTCTTCATTTACAGTATTTATATTATATAATGTATATTCCCATAGTATATATTACATATAAATATATAATATTGCATATATATTTATACACAATATTATATACAATATATTCAACACATACAATGTACTATTATAATATATAGTATAATATATTAGTATTATATAGTAATATATACTATTATAATATAAAGTACAATTATAGATATGTTCATTCCCATATTCAATGCATATACAATATATAATATTATGGTACATATATAATATTGTATACAGTGTATATAATACGTACAATATATATAATGTATTAATGTACACAATTACAGATAGGTATGTTCATTTCCCTTGTATAATTCCCTACAATATGCGTAAAATACCCTAAACAAGGAAATCCAAAGTTGACATCAAAAGTGATATCAACTTTGAGAATTTGCAAAATTTCTGTGCATTCCGCACACGTTAGGCACATATACAGAGAACGTGTATCCAAGCTTTTGGTCGATAATGTATCTCTTCAGCCCATAACCCGGTTCATCTACAGACGATCCGTTTCACATAGCGAGCTAAAACCATTGGCTTCGCACAGCATAATATTCGCATATTGGTCATAAAGGCATGTTACTGGAACTGGGACGACACGGATAATTGTCTGCTCTGTATGGCAAGGTATTTGCTTGTGAATGGGTTATTAGAAAATGAAAATTTGATGTCTGGGAATTTGGTAATAGTACGTTTCTGCACACGAGCCAATCAGAAAGCCAATGCGATCGATTCTGTTTCTGAAAAGGTACTGGAAATTTCTCCACTCTCGTATATTATAAATATACTATAATTATACCATAAATATTACCATAAATATGTCGAAACGACAATCACGATAAGAGATAAATTATTTTATAAATTACTTTATAATTATGTCATAAATAAACTTACTTTGAATTTAGAATTATTTCTAAATCATTATCGAATGAAATTCTGCATCATAGTTAAAATCATTATAATATTTAGTTAAAATTATTTTTAAATTATCATCAAACAAAATTGTTGTAGATGTAACTTCGAACGTGAAGTAAAAATTATTATAATATTTAGTTGTCAAATTATTGTCAAATAAAATTGCGTACTACAATGTTGAACATTCATAATGTGAATTGTAATAACATGTGTTACGGCAAGCTCGGCTGTGTTGAACGTTAGTTGCTGTCCGCTTCGCTCGTCGCTCTCTCGTCGTGCCTGTTACAGCCTCCGGAGAGATATTTTAATGAATGAAGACGTGATGTAGAAT
>NW_025110300.1:11136-31412 GCF_011392965.1 Frieseomelitta varia | reverse complement strand
CCAAGGCCAGGGAAAGTGTCCTTGGATGAGAGGTATGCTTGCACATCTGGCAATTCTCGGCAGGGCCGAGGCTTGTAGGAGGTGACCTGACAAGACGCCTCGGAGGGTTCTGTTCTGCGCCAGAACAACATGTATAATACTAACGTAACATTGCACGAGCAATAATCATTATAATGTATGAAATATGAAGGGCTGAGAATTATAGTAACATAAATCACTCTTATGATGTTTTTGAATGTTGTAAAATTTTGATGTTGTAAAATTTTGTATTTTTGCATTGTTGCTTTCTTAAATGCTCAAATGAAATACTACCATTTCTCACTAAATGAAGTCATAGCAATAGATATTGAATTATAATAATTAATTAATTATATTAATAATAGTAATAATTAATTATAATATTAATAGTAATAATTAATTACAATTATATAATATATAATATTATCATACAATGTATATAATAATATATATTATTATACAATAATAATAATATTTATAATATATCAATAATAATAATATAATATATTAATAATATATCATTTCAAATACAATAGTAATATTTGCACGAAAGAGAAAATATTAATCAAATGATTGATAATAAAAAAAATAATACATTATAGCTCGTTTTGTTGCACCTTTTTTTATTTATTATTTCAATTTCAAATAAAAAGTCTCTGAACCTTGAGTTTGAAATTAACATCATCCAAGACAATAACATTCAAAATAAATATTTTTCATCTAAATATCATCAAGAATATCTTGCAGCGAAATTTAACAAAAATATAATTTCGGGAGCTGATTGATAAGATACTGGAAGAAAACGTAACTTATTTTATCTTCAAATAAAATACAGGTGTATGTATTACCTGGAGTGGATTTTGTTCGATCGTGGTACAGCTTTGTCTGTGTTGCTGTTGAAATTTCGGTTGATATGGCTCTAGCATTCTGATCTTTCCCCATCGATTGAAGAATAACGCGATCGCTGCAGCCCAGAGAAGAAGAACCAGAATAACTATCAATGCCTCTTCAGCTCTGACTATAACCGCACCTGGTTCTGGAATACCTATTCGCAATATCGTTTTATTTATATTATTTTCAGTCTTTCGATGAAATAAACTTATTCTTACTCTTGATACAAACTTATCGCAATGGTGATGGAATTATTTAAGTATAGAAAGAGAATTGTATCCTAATGTTGAAAATTTGTTTTATTATATCAAGATTATTACATTAATATTGTTAATATTGAAAAGATATTAGCTACAGTATTTGGTAATTATTTACCAAATAGACAACCTCACGGATTTCGACAACATTGAAATATATTGTCAAGGTTAACATTCTGAATGATTGTCACCCTATATTATATTGGAATATGTTTGAATTAATTAAAACTATTGATACAGGTAAGTTAATTAAATTTGTGTGTATGTCCATCAAAATCCATAAAGTCATACTCTTTAAGATATGTAAAAATATTGATTGTATTGTATTGTATTATATTCTATTGTATTATATTGTAGTGTATTATAATTAATATAGTGTATATAAATTATTAATAATTGTAAGATGTATTATATTATATATAAAAATATTAGTTGTATTGTGTTGTATTATATTCTGCTATATTATGTTATATTGTATTCTATTATATTATAATATGTTATACTATTGTGTTATAGTGTATTGTATAATGTTGTATTGTATTATATATAAAACTATTGGTTGTGTTATGTTGTATTATATTCTACTATATTATATTTTATTGTATTATATTATACTATAGTTTATGTATTATATTCTATTTTAATGTATTATATTCTATTTTATTATATTATATTATAGTGTATTGTATTATATTATATTATGTTCATTGCATTATATTATATTTTACAAAATTATATTCATTGCATTATTAGAAAGTTTTATTGCATTAATAAAAATATTACGAGAAATGAGACTCTTGGAAATTATATTAAAATAAATTAAATGTCTTAAATTAAATTAAATGTCTCCCCTTAAATTTGTCTGAATTTTATGGATAACCACTTTCTTTGAGCTCGAAGATAGTAAAAGCACTCTTTCTGCAAAGGAAGACCATGCAAAACCGAACTGCACTGTGCAAATCTAACCGAAGAGTGCAGGAGACAGTCGTAAAATCCTGCTCGTTAAATTGCTCGAAATCCCAGAAAGCTTCAGCTCCCATAAACGCTCCCGAGTTTTACTTCCTGTAATCTCAACAATATTCCCGCTCCAAGACACAATGAATAGAACACTATTCTGGCGAATCTGCCTAACTTCGTTCTTTCGATTTTACGTTTCACCTTTCTTTGTAAATACTTGGAACAAAAATTTCAACTCGCGGTGTTGTTTTTAATACCACGACTTTATCTAAATTTACACCGACGATAAAATTACCAAAATGTAATTTTTACCTCTACAATCTTCTTTGTTCACGCTTGAAACTTGAAAATTTTCACTTGTGGTATTATTATTATAGTCGTTGCAAATGAAATGATCGAAGTTTTTATAAAAATTTCAGCTTCCTTTGAATATAATATTAATCGAAATATGATTCGTTGTGTTCGTATGAAAGGGAGTCATGGTTATTACAATTGAAATCATTTTTCCATCGGAAACTTGTCCAGTTATAATTTTTATTGCGACGTTTCGAAGTTTTCTAAATTCAATATCGATTGTAATTTGTGCCTTTGTAATAAAATGATTGACAAAACATCAATTATGTTAAATTGACCATCAATAAATATTACTACATGATTGTAAAATCAGATATTTTGCAACAATTTAATATTAGCCCAAACTCTCGATCAGATATAAATACGTATTCAAAACTAAAAACAAAAACATTGAAATATTTCATGTTCGAAAATTTAATTGAGATCAATTAATCAATTTTATCTTTATCTTATATCTTGTTTTATTTATTTGTATTTCAATTTTGCACTTTAAATAAGCATTTTAATGTTTTCCAGTACTTTCAAATATTTACATTTGACTGAAAAGTTTGTTTCTATTTATTGATTATTATATTTCAAATATTTCGTTGCATTCATTGATTATTTCGACAATTATAATGATACATGTATTTCTTAATCGATTAATATCAATGTAACAACATTCTCTATCAAAAAAAAAAGTAGTAACCGATGTATATTGAAAATTTATTAATTTTCATGTAGAATATAATGTAATAAAATTTTCATTAACGCAAATATAACATTATATATTAACAGAAGTAATATGAGGATTTACAGAAAATTCGAATTAAACAAAATATTCAAAATATAGTATATCATGATATATAACAAATAAAACAAATTTTTATTATATCCTATTTCTTTCACGATGTTCAGAAAAATTCTGAAACGGACCAAAATCCGCATCCTAAATAGAAATAGTTATAATAAATTTAAAATTGCGTAGACATAATAAAATTATAAAATATAAAATTATATATTATATAAAATAATAACTAGCTATACTATATTGTATATTATATATACTGTATATAACTAACTATGCTATGTTATATATTATATATTAAATATTATATATACTGTATATAACTAACTATACTATATTATATAAAATAATAACAATTTATTTAAATAACGTCCAACACACTGAATTGGCGCATGAGTAAACACTACCAATTAGTCCACGTAATTAACTAAATCACTGATGGTGTTTCCAAAACGTGAAAAGGTCAGTTTCTCCCCACAGTATTGTCAAATTTCAAGGCACGTCCTGCGTGTCCCTTCAATCTCGCGTGTTGTTTCTAATTTGCAATAGAGCGAAACGAATCGTGGACCATCCCGTGATTTTCAAATTACACACGCATGAGAGCGATTGGTCACTTAGGTATTTATTTTGCGATTTTTGTACTCACCATTCGGATAGGTGGAATTGATTTCACCGATGTCGTCCAATTCGGATGGCATCGATCCGACAAGGATCACGTCCTCTGGAGCCTCCTCCAGCTCCAGTTCGATTTTTGTCACGTGTTCTAAAGAGACGATAAATAACAAAATGATAATTATTAGCAGTGAATGGAACTACGTAGGTAAACAAATTGCTCGAATCCTTTGTTTTATTAGAATGTTGTAATTGTGTGTAAGCGTAACAACAATTAGAGTGTGAAATTTTTTATGGAAGAGTTTGAAGACTTGAGATTTTAGGACAAAAAGAAATATTGGTTTCCTATATCACGTATTTGTAAGAATTTGAAACGTTAAAAGTGTAATTAATGATCAAATTATTTACTGAACTTGGTATTGTAGTTAATTAAGTTTGTGTAATGTATAATTGTAATAATGTGATATGTATTATATTTAATAGTAATATATAGTATAATAATATAATACATTGTATATATATGTGTTACAAATTTTTTGTAAAACATTATTGATATATTGAAAATTAATTTGTAATGACATATTTGTTCAATATATAGTAATTTACAAATATATTTCCCTTTTCAATTAATATATATTACAATATATTTCCAAATATATTTCCCTTTTCAATTAATATATATTACAATATATTTCCAAATATATTTCCCTTTTCAATTAATATATATTACAATATATTTCCAAATATATTTCCCTTTTCAATTAATATATATTACAATATATTTCCAAATATATTTCCCTTTTCAATTAATATATATTACAAATAACTTGTAAAGAAAATTTTGAAATTTTAATAATAAACACTGATATTAAAGAAATATTTCAAATATGATTTAAAACAAATTAAATTATAGCTGCAATTATATTTAGAGCACTTAATAAAGAAAAAGAAATATTTGTAAGAATACTATTATAATATTATTATATAATATAATATATTTCAAATTAGATTTATTAATAATATATTAGTAATAATATATTTCTGTAATATATTAATACTATTATATAGTAATAATCGAAGCTTAATTCAAAGCTCCAAAATAGGAAATGAACATCAACGTATGATATATAATGATATAATAATATAAATTAAATTATAATAATAGATTTCTGTAATGTATTAATATTACTAAATATTATTACTAATGTATTAATAGTATTAATATATTAATAGTATTATAAATGTATAGTATTTAGTAATATTAATGTATTAATATTACTAAATACTATTACTAATGTATTAATATTACTAAATAATGATATAATAATATTCGACTGTTGGACACCAAAAAACTGGAAACGAACAGTAACATTAAATTCTAAATGGAACGTAATAATACAAGAAATACGCGATGAAATCAAAGATTAATAGCTACTAAGAGAATCGTAACAGAATTTTTATTGCAGACAATGCCTGGAATACTGTGCATTAAAACCAAACGTGTACTCCCTTAATGACTGTATGTCTGAAGACATAGTGCCCCTATACAGACATAGTACATGACTTTTATTATTATATATATATGTACAACTTTCAATAAACGCCGCGTTGATTCAATACCCCTGAGGAAATCGTTAAGCAAGCATGATGGTCATTAAACTCCAATCCCGGGTTCATTTTATTCATAAAGCGACGAGTATAGTGAAATGGTGAATAGGAACTTAGATACATACATGATGTGAAAAAAATTCATTGATTCATTCACTTTCAGTTTATTGTTAATAGCAGTTACTAACGGTTTATTATTGACTCAATTTGATAATTTGAATTTTTTATTATTAATAGTAATTATTAACGATTTATTATTAACTCAATTTGATAATTTGACAATTCAAGCAGTGGACGTGCATTTCATTTTATTGAATTTTACAATTTATTTTGTTATTATTGTTATTCTTTGTAGTTACATTTTTATAGAATTTAATCAGATTTTAATATATAATACATACCACTACGATTGATGTGTGGATCCTTGTTTGGTGGTACTGCGTCATGTCTTTCGGATCGATTTCTTCCCTCCACTCTGACGATCGAAAATTCTCTACGTTTCTCTGAAACGGTAAAAATCAATGTTGTTATTATACAGTTGTTATTGTTGTTATTATACAGGATAGCCACTAAAAAACTAAAGAGTTTGAAAAAGTCATAACTTGTTCATTTTCAATCCTTTTTATTTTCTTTTTTTTTTTTGTAGGTTATAAAAAAAGTTACTAGAGAAAAATCCATTAATTATATTTCCAAATAAAATAATAAAAAATTTAAAAAACATGCGTTTGTGAAAGTTATTTTTGTTTTATGTCATTCAGTCTTTCAGTGACCACCCTATATATTTGTACGTGAGAGTAATCGAGGAGTCGACAAAACAATAATTCGGCAGAGTACCGCTAGGTGTCTAATGCGAATGGCCAAAACTCGAAGGTGGACTAATTGACACATAAACATAAATACGCGGGAAATCCACTAATTAGATAATTCGACACTGGTTTATTTCGAATAAGCCTAAAAATGTGTGGCGTGAAGGGAGTTTACTGTAAATGATACTTCCCATCGGAAAATCCGGTGAAGGCTCCCCTCATCACACGGATGAAAATTCTGTCATGAATGTGGAAGAGTCGATCAAAACCGATCCTACTCGGCCTGTTATTCCCCCCCCCCCCCCCCCCCCCCCGAAATTCACTGCGAATTACACTGATCCCCCGTTTTCGCCTATTACCCGACCCTGCTCTCCGCCCCCCGGATCCAACACTACTCAACCTGGCCCATTCCCCCAAAAGTCGGACACTAACTACCTGACCTGGCCCCACTCCTAACACTTATCAGGTCTCTTTCTCCCTAATACGCCCCTTTCTGCCATCCCAAAATCCGACACCCCTTACCTCCCTCTTTAAGAGGGAGGTCGGGTGTCTTTTAGAAATTTCCAATAATGGTCCACCCTTACAATCAGTGCAGTTCGATAAGAGTGGAAAGTAGAAGACTAAACAAGTGGAAAAATGTGTTACTAACTCGAATGAGTGGAAGTGTTTTTATGTGACGAATCGTTTAATTGTTTTACTAACATATCCATATTACCGATCCAATTAATATAAATAAATTATAAATATTATTGTATTATTGTAATTTTATGTTGTATATATAAAATAAAATAAATATATTTTGTATTATATATTATACTCCATAATTTTATATATTATTATCATACAGCGCACGAAATACCATAATAGTCTTCAATAGTCCTCGCAACAGCTTTTCGTTTCCTACAGAGATCGTATTTCTTTGTTTCGATAAGAGTTTAAACAACCCACTTAATCGCGGAGAAAGGAAGTGCCTAGTGAATTGCGGTCTCATGTTTCAACGATGAAGGCTCGCTCGTCACTGTAGTGAAAGCTCGACAGGCAGTGGATAAGGAACAAAAAAACTGCAGTGAAAAAGGACGAAGCTAAGACAATTACATCAGGATATCGTCAGCTTTCCGTTTCCCTCGGATTTTTCTTTTTATCTATCAGGAATGGAAGAACGTTTCTTTTTTTAACTTGACGAAAAACAGTGCAATCAGTTTGGAAAATTATACCGAGTCCTTAAAAGGTCCCACAGAACGTTCAAATGGTATTGAACAAAATTTTGTAATAAAGTTTTATTTGCCACTATGTTGAATAAATATCCAATCAATCGACCATGTATTTATTCGAGAAGGATATGTGTTCATGATTTTCTCAGTATTGAAGATACCATGAAAAAGTATAAAGAATAAATTTTCATTTAAAGCTTACAAAATTTTTCAAGAAAGTCGAGGTCGCATTATGACACATAAAAAAGTATAAATAAAGAATAAATTTTCATTTAAAGGTTTTCAAAAAAATTGAAAGTTGATGCTAGTTCTAAACAAATCAGGAATAAATAATGAACAGAAAATTATTCTAGCTATAAAAATAAGTGAAAAATATCAAGTACAATTTTTGTTTTTGAGAAAATTCAATTTAAAACTTCATCAAGTACATATGTATTAAACCATTTTTTAACTGAATGTGTTTGTATGAGATTTATGTACTCAATTTATAAATTATATTTATTGATCATTACTGCAATTGTAATTTAATGATCATTACTCAATGTTTAATAACAATGATATTATGTTATAATTTAATAATAAGTTATATTTCTCCGCGTACGTTGTAAAAGTCTTTATTTAATTTAATAAAATCTCTTCGTTCGAATATTCAACATGCTCTGCTCTGTATATAATGATAACAATGGTAATTTATAAACCTATTTCAAAGTCATTCTGTATATAATGATAACAATGGTAATTTATAAATCTATTTCAAACTTGACTAATATAATCATTACAGTCATTGTTAATGTTACACGTAAAACACTTGTGAAAAGTTGTCATGATCGTTCGAATACTTTCGTGAGAAATTGCAATATATATTTAATAGAATGCAAAATTTAATAGGACAGCAATATATTTAAATTTAAATTGTGAATTTCTGGTGACAGCTTTTCGAATCTTGGCTATTTCCGAAGGTCGGAAACAAACTTACATAGTTCTTATTACTTTTTTTTTAGAAAAACATAGCAAAAGGGGAAAGGTCACTATACTAAAAATTTTACCAATAATAAATACAGATGTACGATTATTATTACTACTATTATTATTAGTATGAAATAAAATAAATTATTTTCATCATAGATTATTATTAATAAAAAGTAAGTTAATATTACTATTAACATAATGTATTATTAATATAAAAAATAAGTATTCAACTATAAAAATTCGAACAAACGAAGCTTCCCTCAGTCTACAAACAATACACCGCAGTTTAAAGCTCACAGTTCAGTAGTTTGTATCAAGAAAAAGCGAAGAACGGAATTTCTTGCCCGATGTGACTGCCCGAGGCGATTTCGATGAGAAGTAAACGCGTTTTGACAGAGCAATTCTCGTCGACATACAAAAACTTCCCCCTAACATATCCTACACGAATGGAAGATTCCAAGACGAAAAGATTCTCGGCGAAATCTTAAGTTATAATATATCTCGCGTTAGATTTTACCATTTTCAATTCAGGAATAAATAATTAAAAATTGTAAAAATAAATAATTAATGTTACTGCATAATATGTTAATTCTATTGTACAATAATATACAGTAATGATGTGCAACAAATCATTAGCACAATTGTAAAATTGTGTAACATGCAAGATAAAATGTAAGAAGAATTTGTTTTATAACATGAAAAAACAAGTTTTACTTGCATGATTCAGAAAACAATTTTTTGTCAAAATAATGCGAAAGAAGATGAATAACGAATTTATCTAAAAAAAGGTACTGAATTAATTTTTATACTTAACAGAAACAACGTGTACATATATATATATATATATATAAGTTACAAGGCATTTATTTCAACGATTTATATCAAAAGTCAGTTTAATAATAATAAATAAATTGCTATTATTTCACATTAATTTATAGTTTATATTTTAATAGTAAAATTAATAACATTATGAAATATAATTGTTAATTGTAATTTAGACGTAAGAATAATAAAAAATTGAATGAAAAATAATATTCGGGAGATACTCTTTCATAAAAGTTTCCATAGTGAAAATTTTAATTTGCTTCTCTGAAAATGATATTAAGCTGTCGGTAACTGCTCTAAAATTAACGCAGCATCTGTTACTCAAAGTTACTCAAGTGGTTTCAGAATAACTTTCCGAGTAAGAGATTTAATTACTTTCATAGAAGATGACTTCTATTTCAAACGAATGCTGAATCTCGCGTAAATCAGTAGTATTCGTTAATCAAAAAACAACAAACCATTCAATTTCTTCGCTAATGATCGTAATTAAAATTAAGATAGTAAGTGAATAATTTAGAAAAATTAAATAAATAAAATAGTTAATTTGAATGCATATTGAAATGATATTTGCATGTTTATTTAAATTTTGTATTTAATAACAAATAAATTTCGTTTCATTCCCGTTCACTCATACTTCAATAATGTTTTATTGTAAAATTATTATAATGCGCTTATTATTTAAATAAATTCAGAGAATGATTTGTATAATTAATATTCTATTAAGAATTCATTGGAATAATTATATTTGCTAAATATTCATTCAAAATGATTTAATTATTATATTAAATTATAATAATTGTATATGGTATTAATTTATAATATTATATATATATATATATATATATATATATATATATATATAAATAATTTATAATTTTTTGATCGATAAATTAATTTTAAACATTTTTGAATAATTTTAAATTTAAATTAATCCTGTACTTTTGAATAAGTTTAAGTTACTATGAATAAGTTTTATGTAATAATTTTCAAACAAAATTACTGCACCACCTTTTTTTGAGTAACTCTTGCCGCAATTGTTATAATACACTTAGATATTATTCGAATGAATTCAAGAAACGACTCGTTACAAACGAATGGATAATTACTTTTAAAATTCGGTCGAACAATTACATTAACGAAATATTTCTTCGAAACGATATTCGTATAATTTCCAACTATGATTAGTGAATGAATTTTTCAAGACACGACGAAATCTGTGGCAGAGAGAGTAAAAGCTATCTTAACGAAGCACATGCATATTTAGCTTCTGCGTTTACCTAGTCAAATATAGTCAGAGTAGTATTTAACCCTTACCGCCATGATTTTTTCATTTTGGCCACGAAAATTTCTATCATTGTTTATTGAAAAAGTGAATAAAAAAATTACTAGTGTAACAATTCTTTATATAAACGAAAAAATATTGTATAAATGTAATACCAATATTGCGAGTTATACCAATGTTACATAGATTGTTACATAGAGTCATAAATAAATTTCTATTCAATTCCCCAAAGCTACTCTTAAATATAGACATTTTATAAAAATTTTATATTTTACACTTTACACATTTTCTATTGTGTCAAATTTTATATATTATAAATATTATAGATATTTTATATATTATAGATATTATAAATATATTCATATATAAATTATACATTATATATAATATAGTTATATATTAATAATTGTATATTATTTATAATTATATATTATATATTTTATATATTATAGATATTATAAATATATTTATACATAAATTACATATTGCATATAATATATTTTATATATTAATATTTATAATTATATATTATATATTATATATTTTATATATTGTAGATATAAATATATTTAATATATATTAATATATTCTACATAACATCTATAGTATATTCTATAATATATATTATAGATATTATAAATATATTTATAATATGTATAAATGTTTTATATATTACAAATATTATAAATACATTTATAAATATTTTACACATTTTGTAAGAACAAAAAAAATGTGTCAAATTGACACACAAGGGACCAGCGAGGGTTAAGTTTTGTTATGAACTTTCCGAGCCCGTTGACAGAAGAGTTACCTGGTCCTCGTATACATCGGAAGTTTACGTTTCAAATTCGGGAATATAACATTGAATGAAACATTGCCTTCGTCCTATGCATACATAAAGCATGCGATAGGGAGTATCGTTATCTATACGCTTGCAACCCCAAATCCTGCAAATTACTTCCTTTCTCAAGGTTGTAAATCCCGGGGCTGACCTTGCTGTTACACGATTCTATCACGAATGTTGCCTGTCAAACCAGTATTGGGCTGCTGGTCGTGAACGGGGTGCAAGTGAATAATAGGTGGTTGTCCACTATGTGTGTTTTGTCCCGAACAATGGACATAAATGCATCGCTATCTCGAATGTTACCCGTTAGTACGTTCGTGAGTATTGAAAGATTCATGATCTTTGGTCGCACAGTGTTTTAGAATCTCCGATTGGCTTCCTCGCTCGTAAATATTTCAAAAAAGTACTTTTTCTTCCTAGAAAATGACGATTTTAGAAACTGTTGACTGGGATTTATTACTTTATTCGAAATACTGATCATTTTGATACCCAACAGTCCAACAAACGGATCAAGAGAATGTCGAGTTTCATCGATTAAAGTGCGAAATTGCACAGAATGCAAATAACACGTAAAGATGTATAAAATATCCGAAGTATAATGCTTTTTATAATGTCATACGTAAAACAAACATAAAACAATTTCCTACCGAGAGTGTGTTTTTTAAATTATAATCTAAAAAAAATATAAATTTGCATAAATATATATATATTTACAGTTTTATATATATCAGTTTTATATATATCAGATATATATATCAGTTTTTTGTTTCAGTTTTCATGGATGAAACTACCCCAGCTTTACTACCAGCTTTAGTGCTACATAGTTAAGTAATCGCATCAGTAACTGAAGTCTTGAGTTACTTGTGTGAGGTATGTCTCAAGTGACATAGCTCGGAGCTCATGCAGTATAAAGTAAATTTCCCAATCTGTTGATAGGAAACATTGAACATTGATCATAGTTGAACCCGTAGAGTGATTTTATTACAGCCAAATAATTAAAAGTAGACCAGATGGCTGAATTGATTAATCTTTCTTGCAAATACTGATGTCTCAATGGTGATTTGAAACTATCTTTGAAATTTAAGTTTGATAAATTTAATATATAGTTTAACATATTAAGTATAGTTTTTAGTAATAAGTAAATAATTTGGTATAATAAATAGTTTAATAAATTTATTGTTATCTCGTATTTGGGAAAATTATTCCCAAAACTAAGCGCAGTGACTGTCTATAATAACTATCTACAATTATCTGTAATATAATTGTACAGTCATTTGTAACTATATCTAAACTAAGTATCTCGTATTTAGGAGTTTAAAGCTATTTTTGAAAATAAGCATAGTTGTTTATAACAGTCTATAATTATCTATAATAACTATCTATTTACAATTATCTATAATAATTCTATAACTATATAGTGATATAAAACTATCTCTAAAACTAAGTATAGTCCTATAAAACTATTTACAATTATTTATAATAATTAACTATAATTATCTATTATATAACTATCTATGACGCACTAATTGTAAATAATCTATCTATCTATGTGTAAAAGAAATTTTATTTCAACTGTAATTAATCTTAATAATATAGTAATGTATTTATGAATGTAATAATTTATATATTTCTTTATTTATATAAAAAATTGTTATGAACTGTTAGGAATCTTTTGGTCATTTCTTTGATGAAATATGAACAAAAATGCATCTATACAAATTCTTGTGGATACATTATTGATAATTCAATCAAAGCCATAAAGATCTATATATGTACGTTTTATGATGCTTAATATTGGAAATTTTAAATAATTAAATTCTGTCAGAAGAAATACGAAATAAAATTAAATCGTTTAAATTTTTGTAACATAATACAAATTATTATGGCTATCTATGATCTCACGAATATCACTTGAGGATTAATTCTGTTCATAGAGAATTTGAAATTACAGGAAGATCCATAATAACCCATGAAACTACAAACTGTATTAATGATACTACTGTATTATAGACTTTAAATCAAACTTATACCTACAGTGTAAAAATACAAAATGCAAAAGCTACGTATAACAAAAAATAACTATGTATGATGTTCACGTGAATAAAGTATATAATATTTGAAAATAAATAAATAAATAAATAAACTAAAAATAGAATAAAAATAGAAATAAAAATAGAAATAAACTAAAAATACAAAATGCAAACGCTACGTATAACAAAAATAACTGTGTATGATGTTCACATGAATAAAGTATATAACATTTGAAAATAAATAAATAAATAAACTAAAAATAGAAATAAAAATAGAAAAATAAACTAAAGATAGAATAAAAATAGAAATAAACTAAAAATAGAAGTCCACTTAGCACTCCATAAATCGTTCCATCACTTTCGAAATAGAAGAATGAGTGTTGAACTGATTGTGTTGCTTTCTCAACAGTGCAAGTGTGCTCGATTCAAGAAACTAGTCTCAGAATGTCAACGAGCCTGCTTTATCGATAGATCTCTTCTACTGTCAGCAACGAGAAGTAGCTATCGTCGCACAGAATAAAATCGATAGCACGAAATTTCCACAATACGAATAGTGGCGCGTCGAAGGTTGCAAAAATCGAGTGATCCTTTTTGCCTAAAAATGTTATATACAGAAACAAATTTTTTTTTTTATTTAATTATAATAATTTTATATTAAACACTGTTGTAACTTTCTGTTTGAACAAATTGTTCAATAAATAAAATATGCATAGTCTCTGAATAGAATAAATTTTGATAAATATTTAAATTTAATTTCTTCGAGAGCAAAGCTTATTCTTCGATCGTTCATTTTCGTAATTTTTCTCTCGATTAATAACTAATACACGTTGATGAATCATTAGATTTTATTTCCTCGGAAACGGGACTTATGAAAGTATTCTATTCTATTCTTTTTATTCACTAGAATTAGTGAAATTAATTTAATTTGTGAAATTTAAAATTAAATAATTAAGTTAAATTTATTTATCACTGTTTGATTTATTGTCACAATATCAGCGAAGAACTGTACGGATTAAACGAAAGAAATTGATTTTATCGTTTATAATAAAAACGTTTCAATATATATTCTAAAACAATCGATTGTACAACAAACATATAATATATATTATATAAAATTAAATTATTAATAAAACAATTATTGTTATCAAATTACGCACAAATTATTATCATTATTAAATTAAAATAAGACCGAAGTTTCGTGCAACGATAAGCGAGAGGCAGTTAAATGATACGTAAATAATTTATGCACATTTGCGCTATAAAAATTTTATGGTCCAGAATTTCATTTTCAATTTCAACGTGCCAAATGGGTCATCCCAAATCTGGACACAATGAAAGACATAACTTAACCAGTAACCACGGGTCCTAATAATAATGAATAATAAAATTTGCCCAAACCTCAATAAATCTATCCTTCGTTTCTCACGTTTGTATATCAGACTCGAATGTAATATGGATAATTTAAGACACTAGAATGCATAATACACGAAAATGTGTGAAATATTCAAATTACAATGGCTTGTAGTACTTAACTGGTGAATGAAATATTTATTTTAATTGTCTTTTCAAAAATATGAATTTGCATAAAAACCCGCAGTATAGATATGTAATCTTTGGACTAAATAAAAAACAAATATTTCAAAGACACTTTAAAAATAACAAAATGTAGAATACACAATTGTTGTTAATTAAATTTGTACATTTTACTATTGTACTTACTTTGCTTATTGTATTTATTGTACTTATTGTATGAAACATTGTATTAAGTACCAAAATTAAAGAATCTTGCTGTTGCACTGAGAAGTGTTCTGCAAGTAAGACACGTATATTATTATTATTATATTAATATATTATGTTAGTATTAATTATTATAATTATATATATTATATATTATTTTATATTATAATTATTAACATATAATCATATCTTATTAATATAATGTAATATAATAATATATATATAATATATATGTAATACATAATATGTATATAATACACCATTATAAGATAAATAAAGCAAAAGAAATCTTCCTAATTTTATTGAAATCAATATAGTAGTTTTTATTATAATAGTCTTTAAAACCATTGACCATTTTATGTGCGCAATAATCAAATATAAAATTTATACTTTGATTATATGATGATATTATAATTTACATTATATTATTATTTTTAAATTATATATTATAATTTATGTATCTTTTATATCACTTCGTACGAAGTAATATATTATTTAACCCTTTCACTAGTGAGAGAACTTATGTATATATTGTGTCACAGGATTGATTATCATTGTTTTCGAGATTAAAATCGTCCCAGAGTGACACATAAATCACAAATATCAGTGATTCATATTCCCTGCCCAGATAACGCAACGTATCCAAAGACATAATTTTTCATAATCCAAAATTGAGTTATGATGCATTAAAGTATCTTCATTATTGATTGGTCATTGTTACTTCACAAACATTTACTTTTGGAATCATGCACTATGAATAATTATAAATGAAATAAAGCAAGATATTACTATTTAGGTACAATTTTGCCTACTCGCAAATTAATAAATGTGAATCATTATATTCTCAGCGATTATATTTAAAATAATGAAAATAAATTGAGATACTTATTACATTTAAAATGAAATATCGAAATAAATTAAAATATTTCAAAACAAAATTTAAATATCTTCAATATTCTTCAAGTATCATTTTAAACATTTACTGAAATCAAATGAAATATTTCAATAAAATAAACAAGATTATTTACTATTTGAAATAATATTTTACCCAACACTGGGGCCAAATTATACAGAAATCTTTCAACCCTTAAAACAATAAGAAATTAATTAAAAACAGCGACGATCCCATAATTTGATTAATTATCAATATTATTAATATTACTTATAATATTATTATCACTGATTAATATCAAGGATAAATTTAGTCATTTTATCAGGTACAACTTCATAACACATAGATTTCCAATTCGTATTTACGCCTCTAATTACACGCCTTTTCTGTAATGATAAAACTATTTAAACGAAAGATTAATTGTTCCATTAAGTGTTCCACAATGCATGCTGTTTCAACAGTGACACGAATGTCTACCTTGCCATTCTAGAGCTTGCAGGAACAATGCCAGACGTTAAATTGAACAAAGGGCAATTACAAAATAAACAGTCGGTTCTCGTATCTGATAACTACATTCACGATTCATTTATTTATGTACCAATACTCATAATATGGACTATTTACTTTGTAAATCCATTTCCCTTTGTTTTTCAGATACTATAGTGCTCGCGTTTGCATTGCAATAATTATTGTTACGATCCAAGCGTCCGATATGATATTCCTATACGAGTTAACGAATTAAGTATTGTACAGGTAATTTTATAGTCAATAGTAAAATAATCGATTTACTTATTGGAGATATAAGGGGGATAACATACTGAATAAATATTATACTTGATATTTAGTATAAATATATAATATATATATTATAATAAATACTATGTTATACTAATAAAATATTAGTATAATATTTAGTATAATATAATATAAATATATACATTATAATATTATTTATTTATAATATTATAATAATGTAATATTATATACATACATATATTAATATTATATATTATAATAATACTATTATATATATATATATAAATTGCAATTATTATATATATATTATACTATATTAGTATAATATAGTACAGTATACAAATATATATATTATAATAATATTAGTATATTAGTAAATATATACATTATAATAATATTATTTATAATATTAATATAATATTATATACATACATGTATTAATATTATATATAATAATATAATATTATAATATATAAATATATAAATATCATATAATTATTGTTATTTATTATATATATATATATATTTATTATTATTATATATATTATGTACCTAGTATTTATTATTATATCAATTTCCTCATCATGGATATGATAATCCAGAACTATAAAAGTGTCATTATACTTCATTCCCAGCGCGAATTATCTTAAAACAACAATCTTGTAACTTACAGTCAGTACACAGTAGATAATCGGATGAAACCGAAGTTCTATGCAGCAGGCTAATACCTGAAACTATCAATATGTAGCAAGTAAATGTGTAATATCATACGCAGAATGCAAACAGGAAGCTTCGACAGAACTGCTTACATTCTTGTCACGACCTGCAGTCTGGATTGTTTAACTTCATACTTCGTGCCTGTGCGTAGTACCCTTGTTAATTATACTTCACGTTTAACAAACGTTAACAAAATTCAAACTAATTACGCTAGAAATTCTGTAACTTTGGTATGCCTGATTTTACAAATGCAAATTGCAAATTATTGGTGAACTGTATGTTATATCCAGTGAGGAGCATAACATTTGCATAAAATTCATTCCTGGATATATTTTTGACAGTTGATTGAAATGATTGTTCAATTGAGTTATGTGTCTTTGATAATTGATTGAATTTGTCATTGAAGCACATAAAGCATTTTTCTTTCTTAATTTTTTTTTTTTTTTTTGTTTTCTGTTCATCGACAAAATTCTTGGAAACGTAGGTTTGGATGAAAGCATAAATCCCGAGGGTTAAGTACGTGGAATGAATAGGGAAGAAATTGCGTGACTGTCCCAACTTCATCATGAGAGAGAAAACCTCTTTAGTTTCGTCCATACAGTATTGCCGTAACAGTATTTCTTCTTTTTTGTTAAAAAAAAAAAAAAATCGAAGAAAAAAAAATTTTAATGACATTGTCGCGTGTAATTCGCAATGACTAACACTACAAACACTTTAATATCGAAATTTTTAAAATACAAATATATTCTAGAAATATTATTCTATAAATATTCTATAAATAAAATTCTATAATATATTCTACAAGTATAATAATAAATTCTGTGATATAAATTGTTGCAATTTAAATGATAACAATTAAAATAAAAGAGATCTAAAACAATTCTAAACTAGATCTAAAAATGTTTAAGTAAAGGTCATGTCTGTTTCTAAATGGAAATCAATATTTGCTCGTTCTGTGAAATTTTGTGTGTTATGTCAATAATGAACGAAATTATGTATTATGGTAATGTTATTTTACGCAATATTATGTTGATATTAGTAATGATAAATATAAATAACATAATAAATCTAAAGTAATAATTAACATAATATATAACATTAATATGTTATGTTAATAATTATTATTTGCGTAATATTACACAATTGTAAAAATATCATATCATTTAACTTATTATATAAAACTTATTAAACTTATTTATATAACTTATATAACTTATTTATGTAACTTATTTATTACTTAACTATAATATATTTATTACTTATAATTATATTTAATTATTACATCATTTAGCTATTTAAAACTAAAGTTGAAATTGAAATTGTTATTATTCAATCATTTGTATTGAATTTAAAAGAAAATATAAAATTATATATGTACTATATGTGTTTATATAAAAGAAAATATAAAATTATATATGTACTATATGTGTTTATATGTGTTTATGCATCTAATATGTAGTAACTGTTACACGTGTTTAATTATTGTACAAAATTATGTCTATCTGTGCAGTGAAGATTTATTTGATTATAATTTAAGACTTGTTCGAAATTTATTCTTACATGAATTCATCAAATTCGTATAAGAATAAGTTTCAATCACTGACTGGAACAGTTATTCTTAGCTAATTTCCTTTGAAAGCTTCATTCTATACTCTGAAAATACAGAACTTTTCTCTCCAATAAAAACACTCTCAACGTGTCATCGCCGGAAGTGCAGTGAAAATACAATTGTTTTTCCTTGCACTTGCTGTTTACACGCAAACAAAATTTGATATGACAGCGAGGCTCCGCCTCTTAGTTCCAGGTTCTCACGTCTCGCGCGAAAGAAACGTTAAAAACTAATTTCTTCGGGTAAACTTTGAAGTTTACGGCACTCCGCCACATACAGAAGGAAACAAAAGGAAACGGAAGTTTCAAATTCCGAGACCTAAATCTCTTATGCTTTATGTGATTTCTGTATTCTGCAGCAACGAGCAGCAGAAACAGTTGGAACAACTAAGGGAACGAGATAAACAATTATCCTTTGTTCGAACTTGTACGTTCGTTTCAGTTTCAAGGAAAGAAATGTTACCCTTGGAAACTTCTTCGTGAAATCTCACGAAACAGATGTTTCAGAGTCTACGTATAATAAATGTCCCGTGGAAGCAAATTATTCTGGAATGTTTATTAAAAATGGTACCATGAGATAAATTTTCAGCAACTTTCCTTAATTTTCTCCGTCTTTCGCTACCGTAATAGGAGAGTTCATTTTATCAATCGAGAAAGTTATCGGGTTCCTGTTACTTAAAAAAAAAAAAAACGTCGCATTTAAGAAATTGTAAGCCAGTGAAAAATAACCAAAACTGGGAAAAGTCGCTGAACTGGAAATTTACCAAGTAAAGATACCAAATTTAACGATATAATATCGTATTATTGTATTGTAACGCAATAACAAATCAATATATATATATATATGTATATCATGTATAGAAATATTTTATCATACATGTATATAATATTTCAGATATGTATACATGTAAATATATAATGATTTATTTAAATAACTTTGAAATTATATATATGTTGTATTTTAATGCAATAACAAATCAACATATACATATGTATATGTATAATATACAAAAGTATTTTATCATATATGTATATAATATTTCAAATATATATATAATAATTTATTTAAATAACTAGGAAAACTTTGAAACTCTATATATATATATATATATATA
>NW_025110300.1:0-11045 GCF_011392965.1 Frieseomelitta varia | reverse complement strand
TATATATATATATGTATATAGAGTTTCAAAGTTTTCCTAGTTATTTAAATAAATTATTATATATATATTTGAAATATGTATGTATATATTGTATTGTATTGTATTGTAACGTAATAACAATATATATGTATATAATATACAAAAGTATTTTACATGTATTATATATAATATTTCAGATATGTATGTATGTAGGTATATATAATAATTTATTTAAATAATTAGGAAAACTTTAAAACTATATATATATATATTGTAACGCAATAACAAATCAATATATATGTATATAATATACAAAAGTATATTTTATCATACATGCATTATATATAATATTTCAGATATGTATGTATGTACATATATATATATATATATATATAATTTATTTAAATAACTAGGAAAACTTTGAAGCTCTCTCTCTCTCTCTCTCTATATATATATATATATATATATATATATATGCATATATATAAATTTGAAACGAGAATAAAATAATATATATTTGTATTTGAATTAACTTCCGTTTGCTCGAATTAAACCATGTTTTAACTTCTACGGACTACGGAATAAAAAGTTTGGCATGAAAACGCGGAATCGTTCTGAGCTTGGCAACCAAACAACCGCAAAGTAAGGGAACATTGCCGAGTATGAATTCACACAATTTTCGCAAGATTTTTGTACTTTTTACGAGACACTCAAGGTCAAAACAACGATAATACATGCGTATCTCGAGAAAAAAAGAGTCCAAGTGTAACTTGGCAATTTGCGGTGAATTTTCCAAATTTTCTGTCCAATTCTTCTTCTTTTCCCTTTTTTTTTTTTTTTTTTTTGAAACGTTTTTGAGCGTTGAATTATCGAATTGAATCATTGAAATGAGTTAAAGTATTCTTCTAAATTTTCTTTTCGAAGATCTTTTTCTTCCTTTTGGCATTTGTTTTCTTTTCACATTTTTTTCGAATAAACCAATGTGCTTCGCCACAGAGGGAAGGTTAAAATTTTTTACCACATCGACTTTCCTTTGATCGTTATATACAGGAATGGATATGATAGCAAACAGCTAGTGATAGCAAAGTGTTTGCTTCTCCAATGCTGGGAACTGGTATGCTGTGCATTGCAACACAGAAACGTTACTATCTAGCACGAATATATGTATCAGACATTTTATTTAGGATAAAATAAAAAAATAACAGTTTGAAGTTTGAAAGGATTATTTTGATGAATATCTATTATTGTGAAATAGTAACGAGGGTAACTTTATTTAATGCGGATTCAAATAAGTTATTTTCTAAATAATAAAATGAGAGAAGCAGTTGAAGCAATTGATTTTGTTCTTTTATGTATTACCATTCTGCTGTAATATCTAAATAAATGACAACTAATAAAAAATACTTAAAATTGTGTTTTGTAAATAACAATTAATTTTAATTAACTTATTCATTTAGTTAGTTTCAATAACACATAATTAAAACTTTGAAATAACAAGTAGCTGTGTATAATATGTATAATTTGATAATTGTCAATCACTATTATATATGATTATTACACATAATACATAAATATTATAAAAATTTACTTAAGATATTTATTATATCATTGTTACTAAATATTATTACTTATTTTATTAAAGCAAAAATTTGTTTAAATTAAAAAACTTGCTACAAACATTTATTTAAATTATCAAGTCTTCAAGAAAGCATCTCTATAATAACTGCCAGAGAAAAATTTCGATTTTGTGCGTCGTGAGTTCGTAAATTCGTAAGTCTACTGCATATATAATTATAATTCTATTATGTTGACATAAACACTCTATAACATTTTATCAAACCAAACGAAATTACAAGAGACCTAAAAATAATACCTAATTTCAGATTTAAAATCGTTTTGAAGAAAATAAATGGCTGCTTTCTCGTACTTGAGCAGGCCATTTATATCACTTGAATCACAAAGATATGATACAGAACATCAATTACTCTTCATTCACCTATATTCTGCAAAGGTCATTGATTTATCAGCGATCTCTCCCTCAATAAATTTATACTTTCCTTTTGATCTATCTTGCTTTAAACAAAAGAACGTCTCACCAGTATGCATTATTCTTCGATTAAACATTATGTTAAACACAATTCTGTAAATATGGCAAAAGTTTTGCGTTTGCCAAGCTGAATGTGAGATACAAATATAAATATTCGAGGATCGTGGTAGAGTTAAAGCGATGATATGAATCTTGCTTGATCTAAATATCGAAGGATTAGCTCATTCAAATGCCAGGATTGTACTCAATGAACTTAAATCAATAGAACCGTCTTACCCTAGTACGTGAATTCAATAGTCGAGTAAAATGGCCAATTTACTCACCAATTGGTTATTAATTCTGAACCAAAGATAACAGTGAAATTATTTTCTTTTCTACACATTTATTTTGTGTAAGTATCATGTATTTTGTATATGTATTGCACAATTATTTATTTTGCATTTTTGTTTCTAAAATGTTTATTTTGTATAAGAAATAAAGAAATTGTGACTATACTTAGTCTCGCCATTTCATTGTTAATTGATCGCATTTTCACGAGTTCTCGTTAAACAGAGAAAAATGGTTCCTCTTGTGTTTGCACGACATAAGATATTGGCACGAGTCCTCCTCATACACATGGAATTGGAAAAATGTCCGCTGAACTTGACAAATGGATTCCAATCACAGTGTAAATACTGAATTGCATCCGACTGAACGTTTATACTACGCTCAAAGAGGCACAGAAACATTTCAAAGAACGTTCTCACAGTCGATGAAAACGTAGCTGTGAAATACATGCTGTATGTTATTGAAGAGAAGACAACGAGACGGTGAAAGATCTCTTTGCCATACTTGAGTACGAATGTACGTCTTTTGAAAAGATTCTTTTCTCTTTTATCTTTATCGAGTGATCATACTGTAACATTCTGCAAACGACACATGTAAATTCTGTTACATAGATTCTATAGAATATCGATAGGCATAGTGGTTCATATTCTATAATAATTAATAATATTAATCTTATTATTCTAATATAATATTATAATATAATATATTAGAATAATAATATATTATATTATATTATTATAAATTTATTCTATAAATTATACTAATACATAACATACAACATACACATAATAAATATTACATATAAAATAAATTGCACAACAAATTCAAACAACCTCTGATGACACAATCACAGTTTAAAGTGCCTGAGTTTCTCATGTGAGAGTATAATAGGAAGAGATGTTGAAGTCGTGCAACAAATATAATATATATTATAAATATTGATAAATATAATATAAAATTATATTTTTAATTAAACTGCGGATTTTTACACACATTTATATGTTTTAAGAGTACAATAAAAAGATAGAACTTCAGGACGATAGAAAATTTCATTTTCATTAACACGAAAAGTGTAACATGTTCTGAACATTTTATAGATTTCTTCATACGTATGATTTCCCGCACTTTAAAGTTTCCTACAGAAACAGAATAATATAAATAATATTTTCCATTGAATATCTTCTCTGTATTTCCCGCACTTTAAAGTTTCCTACAAAACAGACTAATATAAATAATATTTTCCATTGAATATCTTCTCTGTAAAATAATGTATTGATTTTAAATTTCTATCTGTAAAATAATATTTTTCATTTACTTTTACTTACAGTTCCTACAAGAAGATGAGCAAAAGACAAATTAGATTCATAAGACGTAGACAGATAAGTATCAGCTATAGAAGTAGAAAATAAGAAAGATGTAGACTCATTAAGCCGGCTAGGCAAAGATTATATATAAATAAAAATAAATAAATAAATAAAAATTTTCATAAAAATCCGCAGTCTAGTTCTTGCAAGTTGCAACATGATCGCCGCGCGAGGTTCACGTGCAATTTGCTACTTGTATTTCATGCACATCTAAAAACTGTCGCGTCCAAATTGCGCGCAAACCGCTCGTCTAAATTGAATCGTACAGAACAATGTGCTGCTTTGCCTTCGAGCAACATTATGTTGGAGAACAAGCGGTACGTCTGTTTCCACGGAACTTGCTGCAAGTTACGTCCTCTGTGAACAACGTCGTACAGATCTGTGCTCTCCTAGAACGCGAAGTTCCCCTAAATCGCAAATTTCCGCGTCGCGGATTGTGCTCGTCTTAATTTCCGTGTCACGTACACGTGACGTCACGATTCAGTTTAATTCGAAACTACGAATTTTTCTACACTGGTAACGGTAAAACACAGAGCACGGAATGTATCCTGAGGTCGGGAAAAAAAATTACGACAACTTTTTAATGAGCTCCGTTTGGAACATGGAACGCTTTAAAAAAAAAAAAAAAAAAAACAGAAAAAATCGTTCTCGCGAGAATGAGATAAAGAACAATTCTTGGAAATGAGCGTTTCAGTTTGAATGGAATGTGAAGTTCGAAATTGCGAAAATGGATGGAATACATATAAAATATTGAAAGTATGATATTCGTAGATACAGTAGCATCTGCGATTCTGTACATTTTTTTATCACATTTATGAAAATATGATAATCTAATTAGTTATATTATATTAATACTATAATTCATGATAAAATTATATACATTATATGTTAATATTATATTATTATTTGTTATATAATGTATAAATATATTTTCATTTTTCCATTACCTGAAGATTTTGAGGAGAAAGATATAAAGAAATCTTTGTTAACTGAAAATACTATGTGACAGATCACACACATGATGTTTAATTTTATGATAAATCATCATTTTTCATTTATGAATGTCGAAGATGTGCTAGATATAATTCTTCCTTATGAAAATGATCTTCTTACAACGGAGCAATCAATGCATTTATATATTACAGAAAATGATCTCGACAGTTCAAAGCATAAAATTAATTAAAGAAAATCACAGAGTTAAAAGAAATCAGGTAATTCATTCGATATTCTGAAAAATCGAAATAAGTTGACAATTTTTTTAATCTACATTTTGATCTACATGCAATTTTATTAGAAAAAATGATTGTTCCAACCCAAAATATTCCACTAAACATTAATATCATCGCATCTTGGTTTTACTTGGAATAATTTCCATTTGTCTCGACACTTTATAATAAAATTCTTTATAATAAAAAAAAATGTAACAATCTTTTATATGAGTGAAAAAATATGAACACAATATCAGTGTTACAATCAGCATGTGCATCACACAATTTTAACGCGAATGTTGCGTGGCTTTGCCCAATGTTGCGCTATTGATATAGACTACAGATAACTATGGATTTTTGGGAAATTTAAACTTCTAAAAAAATCTAAGGACAGCACGTAATATACGAAGTAATTAAAATACCACGTAGTAATGTATAAAACATTCAAAGTAAGGCATTTATTGTGACATCTAGTAGATGAAAAAAAATTTCGACTTAAATTCCACTTCTTTAATTTTGTTCATGAAAATTTAACACCGCGCGAATACCTGCAGCTTATTAATATGTATGACTAACATTATTTCGCTAGCATGAATGTTCAGTCTACAGAAATAACATGAAATGATATGAAATGATGTGAAATTAGGATTAAGGCATTAGAAAAATTAGAGTTAAAAGAAGAAACTTCTTTTTATCAAATGTTAATACACCTTTGCGTAGAAAATTCCTGAATTATAGAAATAGGAACAGAGAGTTTTAAAGAGAAAATGAAAAAATTGGGAATTAATCGAACATGTCATTTACATGTCTTTTGATCACTGTGGATATGACTTTAAGATTTGATTATATTTCTAGTTTCCACAAATCACACTTTTTCCATTAGCTCGGGCGAAAATTTTTAGTTTATTAAATTTACTGGAAAAGTACTACGTTAAGTAAAAATTAACTTCATAAATATGTCTGTAGTGAAACAAGTTGTCACCAATTATATTATCAATAAAGATGATATTAATAAACATAAATTAGATATTAATAAACATAAATTTCCCTATATAACAGAAAATGAAATTTTACAAATATTATCTTAGAAATAATCATCTGATTATCCTACTCCATTGTAAAATCATGAAATCTGTAAATAAATCTTGCAACCTATTATTTTTCAATTTACTATTATTATCGTAAGTTATAATTATATTTTATAGTTATGTATTGAGAATAATTATATTTTACTATATTACATATTGTATTATATTATATTTTATAATTTTATTATATTACATTACATGTTATTAGTTAATATTATAAGTTAATAAACTTATATTATAAGTCAATAAACTGTGCAAGAATTATCCAGATCATATGGTCGTGAAATCATACTTAATTTTACTATATCAAAATTCTTTTCATATCTTCGTCTTATTGTTAGTGCCAGTCACATCTTGCAGTTCATCGCGAACGTTACAGTTCGACATTTTATCAAAAACTTGATGGAACATAAAATCCTACGTTTCGTGATACATATTTTCTTTGTTTCGTCATATGACGGTGTCGCATGTGAGATATCGTCAGGTATAACAGCGAACGCGTTGCGCGTGACAAGACCATATTGCGATCTCTCATTGCAAGCACGTACAAAGCGCAGCGTATAGTAAATTACACGCCGCAAAACTTTAGCAGTTTCAAATCTCGGTTGCTGTTTTCCACGTTCGCAAACACGCATCTCGGTTGCACATGTTTGCGAAAAAAGAAGTTCACGAAAATTTATAATCTTTTGCTTGAGAAATTATAACAGAACGAACGCACAATGATTTTGTGGTCGTTCAACTTTACGAATGTCTCGGATCTTTGGGTAGAAATGTATAGAAATTAATTGTACAGGGTTGAAAGTGCACGATGAATGAACTAATGTGAAAATCTGCAATTTTATATATTTACATGTTTGTTCATGCAATATTTAATTCAAAAAATAAGAAATGGAAAACTGTTTTATCTGCAAAGTATTCTATTTTGGATATTTTATACACTCTTGTATTATATATTACTTGCATTGTGTATATTTTCGTACCTACAAATTTTTCATACAGATTGTATGAAATTTGTCCAATTTTATATACTTGTACATTTATTCTTATATATTTGATTCAAAACATAAGAAATAGAAAACTATTTTATCTGCAAAATATTCTATGTTGAATATTTTATACACTTTTGTATTACATATTACGTGCATTGTGTATATTTTCGTACCTACAAATTTTTCATACAGATTGTATGAAATTTGTCCAATTTTATATACTTGTACATTTATTCTTATATATTTGATTCAAAAAATAAGAAATAGAAAATTGTTTTATCTGCAAAGTATTCTATTTTGAATATTTTATATACTTTTGTATTATATATTACGTGCATTGTGTATATTTTTGTACCTACAAATTTTTCATACAGATTGTATGAAATTTCATTCGTCCAATTTTATATACTTGTACATTTATTCTTTTGTATTTGATTCAAAAAATAAGAAATAGAAAACTATTTTATCTGCAAAGTATTCTATTTTGAATATTTTATACACTTTTGTATTATATATTACGTGCATTGTGTATATTTTTATACCTACAAATTTTTCATACAAGTTGTATGAAATTTCATTCGTCCAATTTGTACATTTATTCTTGATTCAAAAAATAAGAAATAGAAAACTGTTTTATTCTAGTGTATTCTATTTTGAACATTTTATACACTTTTGTATATTACGTGCATTGTGTATATTTTAGTACCTACAAATTTTTCATACAGATTGTATGAAATTTTATTCGTCCAATTTTATATACTTGTACATTTATTCCTATGTATTTGATTCAAAACATAAGAAATAGAAAACTATTTTATCTGCAAAGTATTCTATTTTGAATATTTTATATACTTTTGTATTATATATTACGTGCATTGTGTATATTTTTGTACCTACAAATTTTTCATACAGATTGTATGAAATTTTATTCGTCCAATTTTATATATATATATTTGTACACTTATTCTTATGTATTTAATTCGAAGAATATTTATGCACAAGAAATAAAAAGACTTACGCCTATTTTTGTTTGTGACCAACTAATTTCCAGCAATTTATTTGAGGGCACAGAGACTCGATTGCGTTTATTGGACCTGCTCGTCCAATATCCCCCGTATTAAATGGCCGTAGATGTCGTAAACGAAGCATTTACGAAGGATCAATTAATTAACACCGCATAACGATCTGTTCAATTAGGAAAGGAACTCGGAGGAAAATTCTACGACCTTGCTGAATAATCGTCTAAAGCCTCGGTGGTGTCCCTCCAGGTATCGCCTACCTTCTGCTAATGCACGATGCCCTAGAAGCATACTGATTGGAAGTCTTCTGCTGGGATTTCTACATGGTCCAATTAGCATGCATATTTCCAAACATTTCGTTCACAATCCTCAAAAAACCAGCATCTTCTCCTGGAACAACACAGTGGTAGCTTTGCTTCTTTCGAGGAATTTATTAGTAGAATGACGGATTTTTATGCATTTAAAAATTGTGTTAAAAATTTGAAGACGTGAAAATATATGCACACAGTGTATGTAAATGCGCAGGAATATACAAAGCAAGAAGAGTATTAATTATAATAATACGTAGAAGAAACAATTTTCTATTTGGATTTCATTTCATTTCATAATAACTATCAGTTTAACTTGAAGTTAACAATAATAACTCGCGGTAAGAATAACTCTCGTTAAATTGCGTATTTTTATACAAATTCATAACTTTCCTGTAAACTTTCATATTTACAGTTTCGTATTGATAACGAATGAAATTCTCTCATTACCTCTTTTAATTATTTTACCTAGTAGATAATGTAAAAAAAAGTACTACACTTTCGATATTTTCATTCTATACGATTTGATACTTCAAACTTCCTTAAGTAAACGCGTGAAAATCTGCAATCTAGCCACTGCAGTTTGCTCCAAGAAAAAACAAAAGTGACGAACAAGCTACCAAGAATTTAATATTCATAGTCCTTGCTCTGTTCCGTGCGCTTCTAAAATTCGTCCCTGTTCAATTTGATTCGTTTAATTTTAATCCCATTCAAAGACAAGCGTTTCATTGGAATTTTAATACTCCACTTTATCCCCATAAATGTCCGAACCGACTTTTGCAAAAATTTTTCCCCGAAATGGAATTCTCGCCTTGGTCTAGTGCATATATACGAGTACATATGCACGAGTGTTCAAAGAATTAGTAATTGTCCGCATTTTCCAGATTCTCTTATTCCCCAAATGTCGCGCCCCTGTTACAAAACAGACACGAAGAATTTCATAAAACGGTGTACATTACGATTTTGCGTGAAGTGTGGTTCGAAGAAAGGAAATCACACCGGCGGGAAACAAATTTCAAACGTTTTTTCACTTTTGAAACATACTACACTATATAAGAGTGACTTTTGTTGTAATATAAATGTTGTAAGTTCATTTTGTAAAAAGAAATAAAGTTGAGCTCACTTTAAAGCTTTAATGCCTCTGCTTTCAAAATGTATAAATTTATAAATGTGAAAATAAAGATTTCTTTGAAATGAGCCCTGGTTAATTGTTGCGTCGAGTTAATTTTTTTCCATCGAGTTTTTCTACCGTTTTGTCCATTTCGTCCGTTTTTGTAACTTCTTAAAAAGGATTTTCCACAGACTATAATAATTTACAACAGTGAGTTTTTCTGAAAACTAAACGTCAAATAAATTTATATAAATAAGTTGTTTGATTTTGTTTCTGAACAATTTCAGGTATCAATATTTAAAGTAGTTATTCCCAGAGTTTCGCAGAGTTTAAAATGCCTTGAACAGATTACAATACTGCTGCAGTGTCTTCTTTGCGTAAAAGGATTGGGCGTCATGAGCGACTAGGCAAGCTTTGAAGCGATTACTGGTAATAAGATTTTGTTAGACATTGAGAGTAGATAGACTGACGCTCATTGTCAATCTTATGGAACTTGATTTTCAATCGACAAGAATTATTCGTCACGTTTTTAGAAAACTTTCAACAGACTACACCAACGACATTTCCATCGATGCCAAACATTCTTAAACTCTCTTACACTTGTTAATTAATCCTACTGCGATTTTTATAACATTTCGATCATTCTTAAAATTCATTCATTTCAATCATTTCAAACATTTATTAATCTCTTACACTTATTAATTGATCCAACTACGATTTTTGTAATTTTTATAATATTTCAATCCTGCAGTCAGTTTAGTAAACTTTAGAAATATTTAACAGGAAGATAAGTTTAATATCTTAATCTTAATCGGAGAATCGTACAATTTAATAATATATTTAATAATATGTAATTTTAATATAAAATAAAAATGGATCGAACGAACGGAGCAGAATCCAGTCAACATTTTGATATCTTTCAATTTTCCATAAATTACACAACTGTTCGACACAAAGTTCGCCCATTGATAAGACACCTCTGTCGCTGTTGATAATTTCTGTGACATTCCAGAAAATATGTTCCCAATGCCAAACTTGAAAAGTTATTTTCCTACGTGTGGACGATTGCCAGTAGGGGAAAAAAAGCACGTCGAATATCTTAAAATGTCTTCGCCATGAATCTAATTTTATCAAAAGCGAACGTGTCATGTTCCGCTGATGTTTCATAAAAATTAAATACATACAATGACCCCTAACATTTGAACTCCAAGATGTTGAAGAGATTATTCCATATATTTTTATAATATATTTATAATATAACATAATTTATAATATAATAATTATATTATAAATTAATTTATGATGGTTTGTAACAGTTTTACTAAATTAATTGTTCTTTTTAGTACAGTTAAGCATTGATTGTATAAGATGTTGAAAAGATTATTCCATATATTTTTATAATATATTTATATTAATATAACATAATAGTAATTTATAATATAATAATATTATATTATATTATAAATTAATTTATGATAGTTCGTAACAGTTTTACCAAATTAATTGTTCTTTTAGTACAGTTAAGCAGTTAAGCAGTTTTATATAATATATATATATATATATATATATATATATATATATATATATATATATAATATATAATAT
>NW_025110299.1:49365-114958 GCF_011392965.1 Frieseomelitta varia | reverse complement strand
TTAAAAATTTTAAATAGCAACATTAGAAACATTACAGACGAGAATTTATTGTTTAATTGTTACAAATAAATCATTAGAAATATTAGATAATGTTTAAACAAGTAGAATATTGAGAAATATTATTTAAAACACACTCCGAAATTTGGTCGATGTGCACACGACAAAAGTTTGATTGATAATGAGCCTTCGTACCGCTTAAGGTTAATCCAATTGTTTCGATCGTCAATGACCCGGAACTATTGATAATTTTTTTTTAGTACCTCGAAAGTATTTTCTCTGTTATACTAATCAATGGTTTTTAGATTTCCAACGCAAAGTTATATTTTTATAAATATTTTTCAATGTCAAATTTAATAATTTATTAATATTTTTATCTATAACTGGCTAGAACTAAATTTACACTTTCATGATATTAATTTCTAAGTTATAAAATTGTTAATATACAAAAATATCATCGAAATGCATTAATTTACAGTTTGAATAATTCATTTGAAACAATTAAATTACTTCTACAATATCTCTAGACGTTATTCAATAATTTTCACAATTTTTATATTACTATTAAACAATTAAATTAATCATTTCATTCAATAAGTCAACGTCATTTCTCTTAAGTACATTGTTCAAGATTTTTATAAATTATTATTTAAAAATTTTAAATAGCAACATTAGAAACATTACAGACGAGAATTTATTGTTTAATTGTTACAAATAAATCATTAGAAATATTAGATAATGTTTAAACAAGTAGAATATTGAGAAATATTATTTAAAACTCACTCCGAAATTTTGGTCGATGTTTACAGGACGGAAGTTCGATTGATAATGAGCCTTCTTACCGCTTAAGGTTAATCCAATTGTTTCGATCGTCAGTGACCCGGAACTGTTGATAATTTTTCTTTAATACTTCAAAACAGTTTCTCTATTATACTAATCAATAGTTTTTAGATTTCTATCGCAAGGTTATACTTTTATAAATATGTTACAATGGCAAATGTAATAATTTATTAATTTTTTTATCTATAACTGGCTAGAACTAAATTTACACTTTCATAATATTAATTTTTTAGTTATAACTGCATTTATGTATATTATAATAATAGAAATTTATGTAGAGGAAAGTTATGTAATTTAAACTATTAGAATGTTCAGAAATATTACTTAAAACTCACTCCTAAATTTTGGGCGATGTGCACATGACGGAAGTTCAATTGTTAATGAAATTCTCCGTACCGCTGAAGGTTAATATAATGTTCCGATCGTCAGTGACCCGGAACTGTTGATAATTTTTTTTAATTTTTCGAAGCAGTATTTTTCTATTATACTAATCAATAGTTTTTAGATTTCTATCGCAAGGTCACACTTTCATAAATATGTTTCAATGTCAAATGTATAATTTATTAATTTTTTGATCTGTAACTGGCTAGGACTAAATTTACACTTTCATAATATTAATTTTTTAGTTATACCTGCATTGATGTATATTAAATATGTAGAGAAAAGTTATGTAGTCAAAAATCGAGTTAAGCAGTGAACTCGTAGCTTCAGAGTAACATATAAGCGCAACATATTATAAAATTTTCGCTCGTTTATTGTTTCAGACAGCAAGAAATATATGTATTATGTAACTGTCTTTTCCGTTATTGTAAATAAGATAATTTAATTTAATTATCATAAATGAATTATTGAAACTATGAAATAATTCTTGGAAGTTCAATCATTGATTGAATTGCTATAAATAAATAGTTAAATTTCTTAAATAATATACAAAAATATCATCGAAATGCATTAGTTTACAATTTGAATAATTCATTTGAAACAATTAAATTTTTAATAATAAAATTATTTTATTTCTACAATATTTCTAGACATTATTTAATAATTTTCACAATCTTTATATTCGATTTAACAATTAAACAAACTCGATTAAACAATTAAATTAATTATTTCATTCAATAAGTCAACGTCATTTCTTTTAAGTACATTGTTCAAGATTCTTATAAATTATTAGTTAAATATTTTAAATAACTCTATTACAGAAGAGAATTTATTGTTTAATTGTTGCAAATAAATTGTTCGAAATATTATATAATGTTCAAACAATTAAAATATTCAAAAATATTATTTAAAAATTCACTTCGAATGTTTAATCGATGTACACTCGATGAAGGTTCAAGTTGATTTAGTCGAATAAAATTTTATTCGAAGCATTTATTCGAAGATTTATTCGAATAAAATTGTATTCGAGGAATTTATTCGAATAAAATTTTATTCGAAGAATTTATTCGAATAAAATTTTATTCGAAGAATTTATTCGATGATTTATTCGAATAAAATTGTATTCGAAATCGTTATTCGTAAAATTTTTCTTCGAATAAAATCGTTATTCGTAAATAACGAATAATTCTTTCGCGAATAAAATCGTTATTCGTTATTTACGAATAAATTTGACAGTATTTTAATCGTTATTCGTTCGAATAAAATATGCCTAACTGGACGAAGATTTTGAAGATCTTTTGCTCAAGTATTCGCATAAAATATCTCGAAACTCGAAACTACGTGTATCGTCATATCTTTCTCTGAGTGTAGTTGAACACATGTTCGTCTAAGTTGTCCAACTTGCTGGACATCGTGTCAGTACATTCAAAGGAACGGTTGGCCCAATTTTTCACGACGGATAATCGCGGAACGAGGCACAGAGAATAGAAGAATGACACGGCTGCTTCTGTGTCGTGTCATTTATCATTCTCTAGAATACAGTTGGAATAATAACGACGTCCAGAAACAGACAAGTGAAAGAAAACGGTTGAAAAATTGCGGCACGTCTACGTAACTGATCGCGATGGTACGATTCGTGCGTGTATAGAAGTGAAACGCGACAATAAAGAAGGAACACGATGTTCAAACTCGCATTTGAATATTTTTGTTCGTTTGAAAATTTTATTATTGTATTGTAAATTCTATGTGATGTTTTTATGCAGTGTCTATTTTATGCGTTCACTCTAATATATTGAACATGGAGAAACAGCGAGGATACGTAATTTTCCTCCTCCTCATTATTGTTTTAAATGATGGACAAAATCATCTATTTTATTATATTCAGACTCGATTAATGGAACGTTCAACTATCTAATTCTACGAACTTTTTCTCTCAATCTGTGAAAGTCTTTAAAACATTGATCTTGGGTTTTAAAGGGATATTATTTTTGTTTTGATTTATTCGACTTATTTACCTTGAATGACATAATATTTGAATTGTAGTTGGAATGGATCGAAATTTGAATTTGTACTCGAGAAATTCTAATTTTGATTATGTGATTAAATAATGTTCTATATAAATGAATATTATAATATTATAAATGAATATTATATTATAATATTATATTATATTACTATATTATATATATTATAATGTATTAATTATTAATATATTATAATATTCATTTATTACTCATATATTATAATATTATGTTATAATGTATTAATTATTAATATATTATAATATTCATTTACATTATGATATTATTATAATGTTAGTGTGCAAATAACCAAATAATCAAATAAATAAATAAAAATCGTAAGCAAAAAGTAGCTGAAACACGTGTTTCATAATTAAGTTTCCATGTCGCGTCGGATTTTCCATTTATTCGAGACAACAGCAAATTTCTCCCAGTTAACGCAACATTCGAACGCAATATCTTGGGTATTCTTCTACGTATTTCGTTAATTAACGAAGCCACTTTATCTCGTAATTGAGTCACTAACGCCCGAACGAGTCTAGAACGAGCACTATCGTTTACACTAAACTTAATATCGTAGAACGCGTTATCGTTAATCGAAACGCCTCTCGGCAACGAGTTCTCTCGCCCGCGCGTGAGACAAGTTCATACCGATTCAAGTTGCAACATTGTCGTGATTGCAAAAAACGCGGCGATCCGACCGATCCTGTCCAAACAACTTTGGCTCGCTCGTGTACAGTGAGAATCAAAAGTGAATAAATTGCCCCGGGGACGCGAAATCCGTTCGAAAGGTATATTTTCCATAGAGGGATCTCCTGTTACGTTTTTCAGATTTCGAGAATGTTGCCAAGGGATAAGAAAAAAGTCTGCTCTTAACTGTTTCAAAGCGAAATGAACGCTCTTGTGTAACTGAAATTTTTCATTACAAAGAAGTAAGGAAATTATCTGTTATCCTTTACAAAGGAAAAAAGAAAGAAAATAAAGTTTCAGCGAACAATTTCTTCAAACCAGAAGAATTATAATTATTAATTATCGTCCTATGCTACGATTAATTAAAAATTTCACAATGATAATCCTGCAGCGTGAAACACATCGGTTTGTCGAAAGAAGAAGAAGAAGAAAAGAAAAAGAAATAAATAAATAAAATGAAATAAAATTCTAGTGCAGCTTGTAAAGGATTAAGCAAAGGGAACGAACGTTTTCATACGTTACACGACTCCGATACAAATGAAGCAAAGCGTCCGGATACTTACGAGCAACATTGTAAGCGTGTACAAACGATCGTACGCGCGGTCAAAACTTTTTGCAAACTGTATCCATAGAGAGAGAAAGAGAGAGAGAAAGAAAGAGAGAGAGAGAGAGAGAGTGAGAGAGAAAGTTAGAATCCCTCTCGCGTGTTGCCGGCATTCTCGAGGATATGTCATTGTCGCCAAGCGTTATGAACGCGTGCTATCCCCGGCGTGTAATGCTCGCGACTCCACAGGCGACTTTTATTTCTATCAAGATATCGTTATAAGTCAGCTTCGCTCCGCGATACGCGCCTAACCGCACGTACACGAGACATTCTCGACGGTATGTCACTGTCACGCAACATCATGATCCCAATGTGTCCCGGCTAGCTAGCACGCGTTACGCATCTCGCGCTCTCTGCGCTTCGCGATTTAAACCCGCGGCTCCTGTGCGACCTTCTACCGGAAGTCGCCCCGACGACGCTGAATTCTGCAACTGTGCACGTGGATAGGAACGTCTCTCATTTGAAGCTGTAGAAATGATCGTTGAACCAACTGTCTAATTATGTGAGTCAGCGAACAAGTGAGTTACATCCGAATTTATTTTTTAAAGTAAGGTATATATATATATATATATATATATATATCTCTGTTAATCGATAGTTAGATAGAATTGGTGTATAGACGTATATAGGAATTAATGTATAGTAAGTTCAGTAATAGATAGATTTATCAGTCAATAGTTGATTGGATAATGAAGTGATAGATTAATGTAATAATTAAATGTATATAATGATATTGTAATTATGAGAGAATAGATCTCAATAGTGTAAAATATTAAATTTAATATGAATTAAATAGTATAACGGCGAAATAATAATCTAAGTAATAGTGTTACAATATCTACAATATAGTATAATTATACTATAAATATATATCGTATAGATTGCGCAATAAGTTTATTCGTATTTATTAAGAGCGGCTTAAATATAAAATTTGTTGAATCAATATGCATTATATTGTTCCATTTACTCTTTGCAAGTAAATGTTCAATAACGTTTATTAGTTCCAAGTTTTTATACTTTTAAAAATCTAGATATGTATTTTTACATTCCTCGGAAACGTGATGTCGAGACACGGACTCATTATACAATCTAATGATACGTTAATAATTAGACTGCGTTTCACACATTTTTAAGTTACCACATAATCAAAAAAAAAAAAAAAAAGAATCTAAGTAGAAAATCGATCTTTCTAATAACTAATGTCTTTTTTTGATATTTTATATATTTTTGCACGTTTGCATGTTTCAAAATTTCCCATAAATGCATTAAAAATTCGCGTTAAAGCTCTCTCAACAATAAAATAAAATAAAACAAAATAAAATAGAATGAATGAAAGATTTATTCCCAGAAAAATCCTCACCCTCGAAACTCACCACCAATTCCATCCACAACGAACCGTGATCCTTCGAATTCGGAAGGATTCACAGCGTTCGATGGTCGTCGCGGAGGGGAAAGATGAATATCTGATATGGGAATCGGCGTCGTGTGAACGCGGACAGGTCGCGTACGCGTACGCGTACGCGCGACAAAGCCGTATACAAAACGAGAGCCGCATGCGGCGCATTGTAGTCCGATGCAAATCGTGGAACAACAGGGAACAGGCAGCGCCGGCGAAATAGGAAATGGAACTTTCTTGTTCCCAAGCGTGGCTCGTTCGTTTTCAGCTGATTGCGCAAAGATAAGACGAAAGAACGAATGCCGGTGTGTCGCGCCGTATAGTGAAACGGAACGTGCCTATTGCAAAATTTCTTGGCTAAAAATTTGAAACGTCAAAATTCTTTTAAAACTGATGATTCTCGAGTGCTTTCTAAAAACCATATGGACCATGTATCATGGTTTTTGAGATGTTCAATGTGTTTGCTTCAATTAGTCAATGTGTATGTATCGAGATACGTTTAACACTAATGGCCAAAATGATTAATTTGTAACATTAAAACTACAAAAATGGTCAAAATGGCCAATTTGTAATTTTTGTTCGATATGAAACAGTATATTTCTAGAGATTCGATTTATATAATTTTTTCGTAAAATATGTAAATAAAAGTTTGTGTATTTCAGTATATTGTGAAGTCCTTTTATTTATTTTTTTTTTTTTTTCAATTTTAACATCTCTTCTGATGGAAATTTTACGTTTTAATAACGCCGATAGTGCATTTAACACTAAAACTATCAAAATGGCCAAAACGATCAATTTGTAATTTGTTTCGTCAAATTTTTATAATAGAAGTTGTTGCGTCGATGCGTGTGTGTGTGACTATCAATTTTTCTTTCTCGTTTCACTGTATCTACAGCTCAATGCGCATAATCGAAACGTGGACTGTCTGCGTAAATGGGGAAAAACAACGAACGAGTGAAAATTCCTTGCGTAAGAGATCGTCGACACATCTGTTCGAAGGTGTAGGTGTGTTATCTGGTGGTTGATTGGGCATGCCATCGCTGGGAACGATGCGCCACACGAGAGTTTCACTTTTGTTTAACGACGAAACTAGTAGACTGCCGTCTTGTGGGGAAACTCTGATTTCTTTCTGGTTAAGAAAACGTGATGAACTGTTTCCGCGTATGGTATTAGAGGATCACTTACATACATATATAGTTTCGTCTCGAGAGCTGGATGTACATAGGATGTGATGATATATATATATATAAGAATTTATGTACGTGAATTAACGCGAATTAATGAATTAATGAATTAATTCATCCTTGAAATAAACTGGTTTTGATATTTCTCGAGTAAAATTATCGTAGATGCATGAAGAACTAGTTAGGAACTAGTGTCCTTTCGGTTTATGGTTTATGGTTGAAATTATTTTGAAGGATTGGCTTCAGAAAACCAATAAATTATTCCAAATTATAACTATGAAGAGTTAGAAGAGTGAAAGAATCAATAGATTGTTTCAAAGAATTAATAATTTCGAGGCACAATTTAAAAAAAAGCGAAGAATTGACGAATGATTTTTGAGAATAACTTCTAGAAAATTTATATAAATAAATTTATTTACAATAATTTATATAAATTATTGTAAAGGATAATGCTGAAGAATTAATAAATTTGAGGAACAGGAATTTAAGGAATAATTCTAACGAATTAATAAATTTGAGCAACAATTCCGATGAATAATTTTAAAAAATTAATCACAATTATTTTATCTCTAAAAAATAATGTTATAAAATTATTTTATCTCTAAAAAATAATGTTATAAAATTACTTTATCTCTAAAAAATAATCTTGAAAACGCAATCGAATTAATTCGCGAAATTACGAAATTATGTAGATGTCGTCAAAATTATCGCGAGTAAAGGCTAATGGATCGTAATCGTTTGCTCGTTACGTGGTTGTATTTCTGCGACTGAATACGATCGTACATATTATATACAGGGTGTAATAAACACACTTTTTTTACATCGCGGTGCGCGATGTTTGTCTCGCTTGATATTCGAACGAAAACGAACGTGAGAATCGTAACTAATTGTACATTGTGCAAACACGACGGAAGAAGGCCGTGCATGAAAAGTTAACGGCCTTGTAACGAAAGATTAACTTACCGGAACATTTTGCAAAATACAGTTACGAGACTCCTAGCATGTGAAATTGTTAGCTCGTTTTTTTCTCTTTTTGCTTTCGATCTTGCGCAAGTTACGTACGATTACGGAATTTATTTGTAGAATGTTCTCCTTCGCGACCTTGCAAGGAAAATCAATTCTCTCTTTTTTCTTTTGTACGTGGAAAATTTATAACAACATTTTTTTCCTTTCTTTCTATTGCTAACTCTTCTTTCGTTAAAGAAAGACATAAAGTATTCCGAGTAAATTAATTTAGGATGAAATTGTTTATCATGTGATAACAATTGAAATTATAATGATACTTTTCATATTTCTAAATTTTTTAATTTCCTAACTTTTGTCATTAAAACAAATTACCACATTATTTACACACAGTCAAAGCATAGAACAAGAGAAAAATCAAGAAACATAAGAAAAAGCCATTATCATCATAATATTAATAAGATAGAAATTTTCAAAAATTTTCAAAGATCATATGTGTTGGTAATACATAAAATATAGTATCAAAACATTTTTATAAACACTCTTATGTAGTATTAAAACTTTTCAAACATCATCTCAACGAATAGCACAATGAAATCACAACTCTCTGGCTCTTAGCCTCGTGAACCGCTAACGTCTATGAAGAATAATGATCATCCACTTCGCTATTTCGTCGGATTCATTCTTGCTTATCATCCTCGTAGCAGGATCATGTCATCGAAATATCTCAATACCTAAATATTATATTACTGGCAGCATGGCCCCAATGGCCCCAATGAATCAACTAATGAATTTTTCGGTTACTCATAGACATTCTGTTTTGGCGATGCAACGTTCAAATACGAAGATATTCCAAAAAAAAAAACAACGTTTTTCGGATGATCAAAGTTTCACATTTATGTGTCACAACAGCTTTTACCAATCCACATTTATCAGTTCCATTCACTCTTCATTTTTCCTATCACGTATCGTGGGAACGTGCGATCCCCATTTAGATTTCCGTAAACAAAATCCGATGATCCTTTCACCGGGTTCGCGATTCGGGTTTCGATGTAGCAGCCGTAGCAGCTAGCTGTTCTATCGAAGGGAGGACACGGTTCCTCGACACGGACTCTCACTTTCCTCGATGGCATCCAGCCTGGTGGTCGTGTGGTCCTCCCACAACGAGGAGAGGGCCACACGACACATCGCACCGGCTGGTTCGATTCTCCCGTAGATTTATGAAGCTTTCTCTCGACATCGCCCCTCTCGGTGTGGTCGCAAAATGTCATTGTTCGATATATTTGAACTATTCTCTGACGTGTATTCGGGATTCAGAAGAGGCGAGGTACAAAAAGTTTAAGCAAGCAAATATAGTATGTTGGAAATAAACAAATATATGTATGTAATATATAAAAATTATAAATAAATAATATATAATAATAATAAATAAAATAATAATAAATAAAACGATATATTCATATGTTTTTTAAACCTGATTATGAAAAAGGAGAAATTAAACTCGTTACATTCCTAAATTAGTATGTTTTACTATGTTACATTGTATGTTATATACTATTATAATTATTATATTATATATTTAGAAATTAAATTCATTACATTTCTAAATTAGTATGTTCTATTATGTTATATTGTACACTATATACTATTATAATTATATATATTATATATTTGAAATTAAACTTGTTACATTCCTAAATTAGTATGTTCTACTATGTTATAGTGTATGTTATATATTATTATAATTATTATATTATATATTTAGAAATTAAACTCGTTACATTCCTAAATTAGTATGTTCTACTATGTTACATTGTACACTATATACTATTATAATTATATATATTATATATTTGAAATTAAACTCGTTACATTCCTAAATTAGTATGTTCTACTATGTTATAGTGTATGTTATATATTATTATAATTATTATATTATATATTTAGAAATTAAACTCGTTACATTCCTAAATTAGTATGTTCTACTATGTTACATTGTATGTTATATATTATTATAATTATTATATTATATATTTAGAAATTAAACTCATTACATTTCTAAATTAGTTCTATTATGTTATATTGTACATTATATACTATTATAATTATTATATTATATATTTAGAAATTAAACACGTTACATTCTTAAATTAGTATGTTCTACTATGTTATATTGTATATTATATACTATATATTATTATATAATATGTAATGTAATAATTATAATAATAACATACTAATTGAGGAATGTAACGAGTTTAATTTCTCCTTTTTCAGGATCAGATTTAAAAAATATATCAATATATCTTTTCATTTATTTTTTTTTTATTGAGTTTTGAAAATTGTTTCAAGAAGAAATTATAATTGTAACCATCCTGCATTTATTATATAATATTGCAGATTATGTAAACGTAAGTTGTATAAATTATGTATATATATATATATATATATATATAATTTAATATTATGTATATATAGATAGATAGATAGTTGTAGTGTAGATATATACAGATATGAGATTATTACCAATGAATCATAAAAACATAATTTTCAACGCAATATCCTTGATAAACTTGGCCAATACAAATATTTATTCCATCGCACTCTGTTCTCTGCGCAACTTTGTAGCTTTACAACACGGAATGTGCTCTATCTGTCTCGCCCGACGAAGGACCGAACGCAATTGAAAATTGGTAACAAAAGCTGGGTGGAATTTTGTCCAAAGGAAAAGAAAAAGGACAGGCTTCTCATCCCACAGCATTGTCCAGCGTTCGAACAACGAACCGACCGCAGACATTTCGTTTGCTTTTATTCGCTCGTCGATATGATAGGCGTCTCTGCTGTTCCGCTGTCGCGGACACCGCGAGATCGCAGAGGAAGGTGTACAAGGACGGGTGTCCTCTCCTCGGTGTGTATCGGGAGGTAGCATCCTCTGGCGAGCGAACGCGGCCGAGCCGCTATCAGCGTGTAAGTACTATGACGTGATACATGACGCGGGCCGCGATAATAATCGTCGAAAGGCATTCGAAGCCCTCGCGCGATGTTCCGTGCGACTGGCGTTCGACGAGGGGGGGAAAAACGCTTGGTCCGGCCAAGGACTCGTTATCGGCGCTGTTCATCCGCATAATCTGGCCCTACGATAACCTGTGACCGCGTAATTTATCGACAGTCGTTAGACCGAGTCGCTTCGCCACGGCCTCTGCGACTGTGTACCGCTTCCTCTCTATTCTTTTTCGTCCGCTTTTCCTTTTTTATCTGTCATGGCGACAACCCTTTTCCGGCGAAAGTTTCGCGCGTTTACACGCGTGTAAACCTGCTCGACGGTTGTTCGTTCACGACGTCTCACTCGAGCTACCACGTTCGACGGCACTTTCTCGGTGACGTTTCGGTGGTTCAAAGCTAGTTGAACGAAAGCAACGTTGCGACGTAATTAATTGCTTTTATGCGTCGCGTAGACTCAGTCGTTTCTTCGCATTGACATTTTGTCACGTGAATGTGCTTTTGTTCGTTGCACGAACTCGGATTTCTTTTCTAACGAAACTGACATCAGTGCTGAATTTTATATTTTTGTCAGTCCATGTATGAAGAATTAGAATATAAATCTTAAATTGTATCTTTTCGTCAAATTAACATCGGTCCAAGTACATAGAATTAGAATATAAATCTTCTGAAATGACAAGGAACGAGATAGGCATAACGTGATATTTGAAACTAATTTGAAACTAGAGAGTGGGGTACATTCTCATAATACGTGGATACTTTAATATGTGAAAAAAGAAATTTAAATGGTGCAAAACAAGGAGGAAAATACTGAAATGAAATAAAACAATAAAATAATAATAGTATACAATAATGTATAAAATAATAAAATAGTAGCTACGAAATGAAGAAATATATTACACAGAGTAGCATGCAAAGAATAGTTTCAATAATTTTATAAAATTATTGCTTTGGGTTAACGTCAGAAAGAGAATTTTTTTTTAATTGAAAAATGTCATAATATATGGTTTTTGCTGTGCCAAAGTATACAATGAACAGCACGAAAGAAATTTATTTTGATTTATTGTTGCTTCGTTAAACAAATACGAAAAATGTATGTTGTAAAACTAACGTTATTCCTGAGCTTGTTTGTCGAAATAGGTCAAGAGGTTTATTATCGAGAAATCTGCACCAGATTCTTTGATGTTAAATGATCGAAAATAGAGCTGCACCATTCGATCAATTATTCGTTCGTCTACCTAAATGCGAATTGACGCGATTTAGGCGTAACCTGGTATGCGGTCGCCAGTGAATTCGAAACGACTTAATAAATTCGCCAGGGTTCGTGGAAAAATAATATAAAGACCGTTCACGGTCCAGCGAGCCCTCGCTACTGACCACCGATACATCATTGATACGGTTATTGTCGGCGGATTTCTCATTTTATGCCACACTGCGACTTATCTGCTCCGTGTCTCCACTGCTTCCTGGATTGAAATCCATTGTAGGTCGTATATTGACTAATTCTACGGCTCGGTCCACTTTATTTATGGATGGAATTTCAGATTCGCTTAAAAGATTGGCTGGCATTTATTCCTCGGGTAATACTTTGCGCGCGTGCGTTGACGAACGAGTATCGATAGGATTCGAATTGTTTGGTTGGTCGACAGAGTTGGAATTAGAGCAATTATTTTTCTGGTTATTGGATATTACACTCTTTATTCTTTTTACTCATGTACACGTTTAGCGGTAGATGTATATTTATCATTCAAATTTAGAAAGTGATCAACTTGGTGTTTTCGTCAAATTGCAATTACGTCATAACCATGATTAATGAAAATAGTTATTAATAATAATATTAATTATACGCGTAAACGAGGTAAATTGGTACATTTTTGTTTCATCGAAGATAAATATTCTCCAGTTTACTTTTGCATATTTTTCTTCTTAAAGTTCATACCACGAAGAGGAAGGGCCAATTATTTTTACGAAGTAATTAATTCAAATATATATTGCAATAATTAAAAAGTTGCCTCGGTCTCTCTTAACGCGGAGTGTGAATAATAAAAGTATTAGGTTAATTGGCAGAGGAATTTTTATTCTAATGTTAATCAGCGTAATGTAACTGACAATGAATAAAGCATACATCCAGTTCCCTTTATATTTATATTTCCTTCATTTGTTTTTATCAACATTTTCTCCGTTCTCAAGCATCGTGGTTTAATTGTATCTAATTAACACCATATTCTACAGCTCATTCGCGAGATTTCCTTAACATCATTGGCTCCCACCCAGTGAAAAAGTTGATAGTTCTCACCGACTGTAAATCCAATGTTAATCTACAGTTTTTACAAATCTACAGATTTTCTAAAAACTGTGCAGAGAGTTATGAGTTATCAATTGAGAATCTATTATTCGACATATAGTACTAGCCTAAAATCTGACATTTCAAACTTTTTACATTTTGAAAGTTATCATTTCACTATTATATTTGATCAACATGCTATGTTATAAAAATTATACCTTACTTGGTGCAATTATTAGTCCACAGATTTTAAATTGGTGTAAATACACCATAATCAACTAATGATACATTTTGAAATGCACCATAATCAACTAATGATACATTTTGAAATGCACCATAATCAACTAATGATACATTTACAGCTCATTCGCGAGATTTCCTTAACATCATTGGCTCCCACCCAGTGAAAAAGTTGATAGTTCTCACCGACTGTAAATCCAATGTTAATCTACAGTTTTTACAAATCTACAGAGTTTCTAAAAGCTGTGCAGAGAGTTATGAGTTATCAATTGAGAATCTATTATTCGACGTATAGCCTGAAATCTGACATTTCAAACCTTTTACATTTTGAAAGTTATCATTTCACTATTATATTTGATCAACATGCTATGTTATAAAAATTATACCTTACTTGGTACAATTATTAGTCCACAGATTTTAAATTGGTGTAAATACACCATAACCAACTAATGATACATTTTAAAATTTATTATTTCACTATTATATTTGATCAACGTGCTACATTATAAAAATTATATCTTACTTGGTACAATTATTAGTCCACAGATTTTAAATTGGTTTAAATACACCATAATCAACTAATGATCACACAACTAATGATATATATTGAAATTTATTATTTTACTATTATATTTGATCAACGTGCTATATTATAAAAATTATACCTTACTTGGTACAATTATTAGTCCACAGATTTTAAATTGATGTAAATACACCATAATCAACTAATGACCTTTGTCTTTAGATGGTTAAAGTGTCTTGCGAGCATATACATATTTATGGTATCCGTAGCATGAAGTTTTCAGAGTGGTAAATTACAAATAACTCCAAAATTTTAAGTGCATAATCATCTTTGTGATGTATACTGTGTACAATGAAACTTAAGACTTAGTTACGTATCACCAAATAATGAAGACTTAATTCTAAAGCTACTTAAATTCGTGTTATTGATGCCCAATATTCAGAGGTAGATTCAATAACTTCATACAATTAACTTAGATGGATTGACGCATCCTTTTCCCAATTGAAGCTAACAAACTGAAATTTTTCTTCTCAGTCACCCAAAACATGAGCAGGGCTCTCTTTCTCTCTCTCTCATTCAGAATCGTAGAATCTAGTAGATCGTTATCGTGTTCGGTCAGCCAGAGTCTGGCGTTCTCGTTCCCTTTTCTCCTTTTCTGCTCAAATCTATTCCGCGTATTCAGATGAGTTTCGCCCGGCCTTGAAAATCGTAAGGTCGTCGAACCACTGGATATGAGCACACGGGGCCAGCGTGGATACTTTGAAGTCTGAACAGCAGTCGTGTCTCACCTTCCCTCGCCTCATCTCGCATCACCTAACCTGAACTTGCCTCGGTGGCTGAACCATGCCCAGTTAGTCGGTGGCTGAACACATACGATCGCTATGAGTTTCTCGACCCTTCGATGCTTTGGACGTTGAACCGAAATGGCTTCTTGCATCCCTCGATTATTGCTACTGGGTCGCATAGCTTTCGTTCGTTTCTTCCGTGATAAATGCTACTCACTGAACTGATAATTTCAGCAGCTTGAATATTCAACAGACGGCAGAGGGGTGGTGATGGAGAATTTGTAATTTGCAGGAATTTTGTAGATTCACAGATAACTCAATTAATATTTCTTGAGCTCTTAGGTTCTTTCGAGCTTGTGTTCTTTTCATTTTACTCGCTTTGTACGGAGTAAACGTGTTTTTTGATATAAAGATACAGAAGAATTGTAGACAATACAATTAAAAGTAAGCAGCGAGCTGAGTTAAATGGAGAGCAAATTATCATCGAATGCCAAATAAACTAAACACGTTGTCACTCGATAAATGCGAAACGTTCGAAAGTGTAAAGCCTGGTAATTGAATCCGGATGCGTGAAACAAGAACAAGATAAATTAAAATTAATTAAATTCAAGAACTTTGCGTAATATTTCTCAGTAATTTTATTCTTTTTTTTAATTTCTTTGAAAATTTGTGTTTCTTGCAATTTTAATAATTTAATAATAATTTAATAATTAAATAATTAATAATAATAATTTAATAATTAAATAATTAATTTAATAATTTAATAATTTTAATAATTTCTTTGAAAATTTGTGTTTCTTGTTTATTTTAATAATTTTTCTTATCAAAAATTGACAACTACATATAAATTTAACAACTTCTGTTCATAATTTTTGCTCAGTTACAAACATTTACAGGGATGGCCAAACTATTGTACCCTACGTGCCAATTTTTTTCTCTTTCTCTTTCTTAAAAATTATTTCAACAACGCGTTTGTAAATAGCAAGAAGAACATTCGAAAAAGACAAAATAACTTTCTCCGATAAATAATAATAACGCATTGTGCCACTTCTGATTTACAAAATCCCTAAACCGAAATATCCGGCTCGTTTCGATATTCCGATTTCACAATACGGCCTAACAAGCCTTCGTAAGCTCATCAACCACGCGAACACGACCACGGGGAAGCCACAGTGCCGACTGCCAGTCATCGAGAAACGATCGCTTTCGCCTTCGACGGGGGCTGAGGATGAGTTGCCGCAACACCCAATGGCCGTCTTAACGATTCTGTAAGGCCACCGCTATTTGTCGAATTAAATCACGTTAATCCATTCGTGATCCCTGCGATCGAATTGCAGTCCCACCGGGTTGGGGGATCCGGCAGCCAGATCCTCAGATCATTCGCTGCACAACACTCGTTAAGAACATTCCGCGAGCGGACCAGGCTGTTTCCTCTGTCCCTTCCTGACCGGCCAGCTGTAGGGATACGATCTGTGGTAGTTAGACGGTAGTTGGAGCGCGATGCTTGCACAATGCCTGCCGTGATTTGTCGACTTTGGATGAGATCGATGTGCTGGTACGTGCAATCAACCGGGGCTGCGTTCTCGTGTAAGACCGCGAGATTCGAAAAATCCGCGTTCGTTAATTAAAGGTAGAGAGGGTTATGGGGAGGGAGAGAAGTGAAAGAAGAGTGGATAGACCGTGGTGTGAGCTATTTCCAGAAGAGGAATATACAAAGTCTTTTGAGTGCTGTTTATTCTCAAACTGCCCTTTAATTTTCAATCTCAATTCCAATTGCTCTGATTCCTTTCAGTTTTAATTCTTGCAATTTATTTCAATTTTTTTTAATGATATAGTTATTATACATTGTAATTAAAAATAATTATAATATTAGTGTTATAGAGTTACTCTAGTCACAGATGAGAATCCTTTTACGTAGCTCAATTTGAAATTTTTTATTGTCGCAATTTGTTTTATAAATTGTGTGTTTATTGTACGTTGTGACTGAAAATGATCGTAGTAGGTATATAGGTGTAATGATTGTAATAGGATTGTAATAATAATAATATGTATATAATGTGATATATCATTATATATAATTGAAACATTAACGTGATTATTATAATTATGATAATTACAATTTTCTAACGTCGTGTAATAATTTTACATAATAATGTTTGATTCTTCTTTTCGAATTAAAATTTAGTAGATCTCTACCAAAATAGATAGCCTATTACTTGAAAACTAACTGCTACTCAATAAAGGCTGAACAATCCTGGATACTATACTCTCAAGAGATCAAATAGTCTTTGCATCGAGAACAACAAGAAACTGGACCTGATAATTTTAAATGGCAAATATCGATAATCTCTTGAAAACACCTACTTGAAAACACCTAACGACAATCGTTGATTTATTCGCTGGAAATGTTTACGTAACGCACGGTGATAAAAATCGTCGGTCGTCGAGGGTTTCTTTTTTGCTCTGTTATACGCTCGCTCTGAGAAACGGCGGGAAAAAGCATAGAATTCCATTAACACCCACCTGGAGTCGCAGCGACTCTGCAATCAATCGCGCTGCAAAGCTACTAAAATAGTCGAGATGGAGGAAAGAGTTTCCGCGAACCGTCCACGCGGTAACACAGTCAGTCCAGATCTTATCTGCCAAAGTTACAGCTAAGAACGTGTCCCGTTCTAACGCGATTGAACGAAAACCCACGGGACGGTAGTTTGACAAAGGATATCGCAATAACCGCGCGATTTGTCCCGACTTACTATCGGCTCGACACGCCTAACAGCCCCCTGGCAGAAAATCGCAAAAAAAGATCGCGACGAGATCTGGCGTCGCGTCAGCAGCTGACTCGTATCGGTTTAAGGAAATCGGGTGAAATACGTGCGTGTTCTCTTAGAAAAAGAGTCAGTGGGTGGTTTTACCAGAGATTATCTAATTGATACAATTAATCTTGAAATATTATTAATAACCATGTAATGAGTAATGTTTCGAAGAGATTTGAACTCTCTCGGTATTTAAATTTATTGGAACTCTCGAAGATCTATCACATCTTGGTAAATAATGAGTATTTTTATATTTTTATATTTTTATATTTCATGATATATTACGTTGATAGATGATAAGTATTCGGTATTGTAAACAATTTTATATTAACATAAACATATGTTGCATGATGTATGCTTGGGATGAAGCATTGAAAATGCTTAGTTAAGACTTTCGAAACTCATTGATTGATCGAGATTGATTCAAGATAAAATCCTCGAGAGTTTGAAGATATCAAATCATATTCGAAACGAATTCGAGTATGCTTTCGCCATACGTACACTTTATAATTTATCATCAATTACGAATGAAAAGGGTTGCGGCTAAATAACAATGAGTAATGAGTTATATATTTTTTTTTAAATCCATGTCTTTCTACGTATAAATATTTCTTTCTTCTCTTTCTCATTCAAACATGAAGAAAGCATCTCAAGTTGCACAAACAAAATGCAAGAAACTTAGTATACCCGTGATCCTTCCATGAAATTTCACGTAAGAGCATCGTAAATCCGTATTCTTTTCCTTCTTCAAGCGTCCGAGTATTCGTATATACGCTCCGAGCCGAACAACTTTCAGACTTGATCATTCGTCGCGAGCGAAGGAAATATTTGGAAATGCGTATTTATTGGCGGTATATATAACTCGGGCAACACCAGTCAATCTGATAATTGGAAGGTGGCCGGGGCACTGCTCCGTGGCTCGATCGGCTCAGCGAACCAAACCACTTGCTTCGCCACTTGGCCGATCGCGTAGCAGTCGCTGTGAAGTTGGAGCCGGTTTCGCGCATTGCGCTACCGTACTAAAATATTGTTCGCCGTGGGTGGCTTTATGGGCTTCGCTGATGTAAGGCCCTTTTCGATTCCTTCCCTTGTCAGATACAAACTTATTGATAGTTGCAGCGTTGTAGTCTACCAGCCGGTATCTGGCTGGTATGCCACGCTATCGCCCGAGACTCGGTGCTACACACCGTGGTCCATCGGGGGAGAAAGGGTGTCTCGTGGCGAGATAGAACGGGGCGCTGCACAGCCTCTGCACGCCAAACTGAATTTATACCCTCGATCCTGGCACCTACCCGTCCTTCGAACGTCCTGACGCTGCTTTTGTCCCGGAGTTTCGAGCCTCCAATCGCTGGATAGAAGCGCCAGCTGCGTTGATTCCCTTCGAGCACGAGGTGGAACTACATACGTTCGTTGAAACTCGTAGTTTGTATAATTGGGCTTCGTATAATAAGAGTCCACTGATATAGCCGGGAGTCTTCTTCTCTCTGTTAGTGATTCTTCATTCGTCAGAATAAGATTTCGGGGTCAGGCGAAATGAATTCAATCGGCAGGAGTTTGTTTAACGCGCGATGATTAATTTAAATAAATTGAATCTAGCAGTTTGAGATCCTTTATTTCTGCAATCAATAGACTGCGGATTTTATTATTGAAAATATATCAATTGATAGATCAAAATGGACTCTCGGTAGAAAATTATTTTATATACCATACGTTATAAAAAAGAAACGGTACATTTTATACGTGTATTTTCGTATGTTGTTTTACACTTAAAAATTTCGTACAGACACATAAAATTTCTCAATCTAGTAATTGCTAATGAAAAATATTTAAAAAGAAACTAGTAATAAAACTTCCTTGCTAATAAAAAATTAGGTAAATACTATACTAAAGATATGACAGGAATAGAATTATGTATACGAAGAAACGTATGCGTATGTGACGAATAAACTTGAGACGTTAATCAAGTATTGACCGTTTGGTTCAAATAAATGGCATTTTCAAGAAGTTCTACTATAGTTCCTTCGTAATATTAGATAATGGAAATTTATGTTTCTGAATTTCGTATAAAATATACTAAGATAACACAGCACTTTAATTTGCTGTTATTTGCTATTTCATTTGCAGGTTATATGTATGATCTATACTTTCTTCCTCCGGGGGGCCTATTAGCGTACCTACGGGCTTTGCGACCCCGTGCCCTCGAGCGAAAGGAGTGAACCTTGTAAAAAACTACAATCCTGAAGTGTAATTTACCGTGCTCGTAAAAGAAAAAAGAAAAAATAGCACACGCGTGATGTATTGCAAATAATATCCATCGAAGCGTATAATTTCACGTCGACGTCTCCTGTAGAAGGGGGAACAGTTGTTCCTCGACTCTGCGGAATAGCGTCAACAAGTTAACCAAGTAAACACGTGAGCCGCAAATGTTCTTAATTAACGCAATTGCTACCGTCTGCAGATATTGCGAAGGTTGTGCGGATCCGACTTTACATAAAAGGATCTTTAATTTTGCTTTCGTGTATATAAAGTATCTGTTAACATCGTCTTAAATCGTTTGCTCTATATATGAGAACGTCAGTAAGTAACTTCTACGAGGTCTTGGCCCTCGGTATGAAAATTATCTTGTTTCGAATCTTAACTAGCGACTCGCTGTGGGGAATTCCTCTACAAATCGTGCGATCCTTCCTTTTAAATTTCACCGGGTGGCCGTTATAAAATTCCCGCTCGATACGGGAGAATTGCTAAATTACGTTTATTTGCCGCACGGACGCGGTTTCACGGTATTTTCCTTATCCGAAAGTACAGAGAGAGAGAGAGAGAGAGAGAGAAAGAGAGAGATGAAAAAGAGAAAAAAAGGAGACATTAGACCACTAATGAACATTCCTATTAATCCCAAGATAAAACGGAATGTAAACGAGTGCCCGGCGAATGAACGACATTAATTTCGCCGAACAAATGACGCTAATTTCGCCAGCATTTGCAGTTTCAACCGGTAGCCCCTCATAAACGTACGAACCTCGTTTCGCCGCTATTCATCATAAAAGACAAATTACCCCGTACCGCCCTCGGTTAAACGCCCTGTCCACGAAGAAAAAGGTCCCGCAGGTTCACTGGAAAGGTCCGCTGCCTCTGAATAAATTCGCCGCAAACTCGATTACAGTAATCATTTCGCGTCCTCGTTCAGTTAGAACTCCTAAAATAGCCGCGACGCCGCAACACGCGCGCTGCTTTCCTTATAAACGAGGAATTCACCTGGCTACTTGCGCGTAGTAGCCAGTTTGCGAGCGAGATTAACGAACAAATGACGCTGCTGCTGAATTTGCATAGCTACGTTAAGTTCGTTGGATAATGCCGCGGACACTGGTCGGTAGTCGAGCGGATAAACGATCGACGATTTTTAAACAATTCGCACGCACGATTCAAGTCTTTGTTTCTTATATCTCAGTTTTATTTTTTAGACATTTTCACTATTTAGTTCTTGATCGAGTGAATTATAGATATAATATAAACGACAAGTTTATGCAGCAGTTTGTTAAAATTTGCTAACGTGAAAAAATGTCTCAGGCTTATATAAAAATGTTTGTGTCAGTACAATAAGGTTTCTTGGCGCTAGATTAATATTTTCTTAACGCTAGAACTACCGGCAACTAAAGCATAAAATTTCTATCGCCGATATTAGAGTAAAGAAACAAAAAAAGTTTATACTACGGTAAATTAACCGAGCTTTTAATCTATATATTTTGCGAACAATTATTTAAATGTTTAAATATACACCGTTTCTATATCTATAAAATTTCTAACAAAAATCACAAATTGGTCATTTTGAATATTTTGGTAGTTCTAGTGTTAAAACAATGTATTTCCTGAAATGAAAGTGAGATTGAAATATAAGAATCCAACCAATCCATTAAAGGCGTGCAAGTTCATCTCGACGCGAGAGAAAACACGTAAAAAAAAAAAACCAGTGACAAATACTTTCCCCGCAACAAGAGCTGAAGCAAGTCGCTAAAACTCTCGTCTGATGGACAAGTCTTTTAGGTATGCTATGAATTACCACTAGTAGTTGATAATACTACTCAAGTTCGTCTGCCCGCGTGCATCGCAAAGCCGATCGCAACAAACGCAGCAAAACAGAGTCTGGAAGGACCGTAAGCCGAGGATCTGTAAGAACGATAAGGGAACCACCGTTCGTCTCTGCGGAGATCGATCGAAATTAATTAGAGTAAATGGTTGATTCGTGTGTCGGAGATACGCGCCGAGCCGGCTGCCGCTGACAAACGAACGTCGCGTAGAGGCAGACAGTTCCCTGACGAGCGAATCACACGGCTGGAGGGAACGTGACACGCGGATATTTGTTTTATAAAGCGCGCCCGCCGGATGATAAACGAGCGCGCGCAATTAGCCAAAAAGAACAGGCGTCGGATGCGCGCGCAGCCGCGGCACGGGCGCATGCGCGTTTTTTCACCGGTACGCCCGTATTTTCGCGCGCGTTATTTATGATCGGCCATTACGCGATGCCGCGATAGAGTTTAAATAATTTATACGCCGCGCGAGTTCGTTTTGTTCGTTTACCGTGACGTCTCGGGCCCGTGTTAGACGCGCCGCTTCTAGGAAATTTCGATTTTTTTCACGATCGCGTCGGATTAATCGACTCCCTGACCTAACCTTACTCGCGTACGATGTGGAACGAGGTGAAATTCCTTCGGCGGCGACTCGTTACCAGCTGCATACCCGCTGCCCGGTCAACGAGGGGAGGCAACAACTCTCCGTACGTGTTATCTATCCACCTTGCCTGGCAATTACACGACGTCGAGCCGGCTAATTGAAAAAATGATCGCGCGGCTTATGGAGATGTTGCGACTACGGACGGTCAAGATTGACAAGGTTTGAGATGAACTCGCATGTTGTAACGTTTTGGATTTCTGTGAGATTGCACGTAGATTTTTCTCGCGATATTGTGATATTAATCGTTACTCTTTACGAATGCTTTACCTCGTGAAAGAATATAACCTTACTTATTGTCAGACTTGAAACTTCATTTAGTTGAAAGTCGTTTCATTCAAAATCACTGTCAACGAAGTGATCAGCGAAGGAACATAACCTCGCTTGAATTTGAACATCTGTGCCGATCAAATACTTAGCGTTTCAAGGACAGTCGATCTAATTTAGAAGGCATCAGGTATTTGAGCACCGTAAAACATAATAGCCAATCACCGTGCAGCGTCGTTTTGTTTGCTTCTACGAATTTTTCCGTACAATCATTTTTATCTAGCGCACGCGTTCTTCGTTAATATCTTTTTTCGATTATAAGAAAGGCAAATGTATTGAAGTTAGAAACAGGATATACAATTCGACCATTGAGAAAACATTATTAAGTATCGCCTTGTGGTCGAAGTTTTAACCCTTCCTTCGGCGAACTGGCAATTAACTTTTTCTCTGTTATGTGCAACACGGTTCTTACTGAACGTGAAACGTGGCCATAGAACGAACCTTTGTCCTGGGAACCTATTACACAGATGCAAAGAAACCCTCGCGTGATATTCGAACTTGTACCAACTATTAGGAAATGTATAATATTCTCATTAACAAAGATCTTTATTAATGTTTATTTATCTAAATGTGAAGTTTAGTCTGTTCAGATTTTTAAACTTAGTTGTATTCATGTACACCTTTGAAGACAATAAATACTTCGTGAAATTTAGTTTGTCGCACTTAGATTGTTAATTTACGTATTATTATTCGTTAAAGACTATGATAATGTAGAGTTAAATTATTTAAGCATCATTAACTTCTACCAGACAAAATGGAGCTTTCATTCGCAACAAAATTTACCCTCCTCGTATGTAGTAGAGATTATAGTGGAGATAGTAGATTAAAAGAGAATTCGATTTAGTTGAAATTTTTTATTATTATAATTCATGGCCTGAGGAAATGAAACGTTAAAGACCATAAAATGACTTGCTGCTCAAACACGAACGTTCGTTGCCTGATGTTCCAACGTACCTACGTACAAAAGACCATTAATTACGCAGAGGCGTAATCTTAGATTATCCTTTTCTTTGGTGTTTTAATTTGGCCAATCCAATCCGTAGCTTACAATTCTATTCTCAAAGCGACTCTGTCTTCGTAGGTAAAGACGAGATATATGGAGAAAGAAGAAAGAGAAAGATTTAATTAATTACGATATTTTGCTATGGTGACCTTTGACTTAATAGCGTAGTTTTGTTTCACTCTAACGCGTTATTGTGGAACTGCAACGTGACTGAATGATCGACGATGTCTTTTCATTATAATTTCAACCAGTGTATAGTGTTTTTGTAATATTTTGTTCTCATTGTTGCCTTTAAGATCCAGAACTCCTGGATTGCGGACACACATATATCTCTAATCTATTGTTCCTCCTTGTTTCGGTGTGTAGTTTCACTGTGTTGTTTCGTGCGTCAAATTAGTGAGTCCATTGCTTACAACCAATTATGTCAGATACCGTTGCTCCACCGATAAACCTCATTTCGTCGCGCCAATCTTCGTACTAATTCACTCTGCTTCCGTAAATATTCACTTTACTTCTCCATATACAATACAAATATACTTTGATAAATGTTCGAGTTTAAATTCACGAATTTTTCGCTGTTCATTTTTACCTCTATATTGAAAACTACATACGAAATTATATTATACTGTAATATAATATTTTTATTATATTATATTATATTGTAGTATAATATTTTTACATTATATTATATTCTATTGTAATATAATATTTTTACATTATATTATATTATTATATTATAATATAAATTACGTTATATTAATTATATTATATTCAAAAGTACTAAAAAAAAAAATGACTCGGAAAAATAAAAATATTTCAGTTATTAAAATCGGTCTCTAGCCTAATGTATTAACGTTTGTAAATTACCGAAACTGAGATTCGACTTTTAGTCAACTGCCAGCAGAAACAAAAAGAAAAGAAGAAAATTGCACTTGCATTTTTTCTTAAAAAGCACGATCTGCCTTCGGTTTTGATTCGATCGTTCGCAACACTGACGAGACCGATCCTCCAAGCGTAGCGGAGAGATCGTCGATCACGGTGTGGCATTCCAGAAATCGCCCGAGCAGCCGCACCGTTTATTCGATATTAATCGCCGGGAACGCGGTGGACCGATAATACCGAACGGTTCTCCGCCACGGCGCGCACCGGACCCCACATACAAACGAGTCAATTAACCTTAATTGCCGCGTAATCGTTTTAGCCGTGCCCCGACACGACTCATCTCTTTATGTACTGGCGTACGCGTGCACGCTAATTATTCCGCGACGTAGCGGCGGCGAGTAACGATAATTTCAGTAGAGGTGCGACGTCGCGGGTTCAGCCACGAAGAACACGAGAACCGGGGGAAGTCTATCGGAGACAACGTTTACGATCTCTCTGCACGGTTTACGAGTTACGTGCAGAGTCACGGAGATGATTGTATCTTTGAATCGTCGGCGAAGGTCGGAGCGTCGTTATAATCGGTTAATAATAAGAACGATGGACAAAATAAAACGGGGAATTTAGCATATTTTTAGAGGATGAAATTATATATGACGGGAGAAATATAAATATAAATGGTAAAATGTACCTGTATGAAGTAGAATTTGAAAGTAAATTAATTCTCATTCTAGATCTTTACTGTTCTTTCCTTCGTACATATAGAACTTTCGACCTCGTTTCCTCTTTTTGTTTGTTTCCCTTTAATTAGCTGTTTTAGTAGATACTCATAGCAGTCTCATTGTAAACTTTCTTTTATCCATAACTGTAGCATATTTATTTTTCACATCGTACATACATGTTTTTCCTACGAAAATTTGCATCACGTGCGTAAATAAATTCTCGAGCTTTCTCTCAAGGATATTAAGAAACTCTGACAGAGAGCAAACGATACAAGATTGTTTTGTTGCAAATTCTTGTTCCGTCCGCGATTACAAGAGATTACAATTCGAACGTCCTCAGTTATCTGAAATGTGATTTCTCTGGCATAAAAATGCACACGTTACCCATGATCGATGTGAAAATCCAGTGGACGACGGCCGCTGAACGACAATGCGAAATTACGCGATCGACCCGCTAAAGGCGAGCCACGGGCCGGGCTTATTACGAGAATCGTTGCTCGGCTCGATAAATCGTTAGAAAGTGGAACGGTGAGCCACGGGCGAGCAAGATTTCCACTTTCGTTGAAGCACGGTCATTTGAAAAAGGAAAGGCCGACTACTCTTTTGAGAGGTCTACTTGCCCGAGGAATTCGGACCGCGTGTGGAAATTCGGGACGGTTGCAATGTGTGAAACAAGTATTTGTAAAATGGGGAAATTGGATCGACGGTTTCGTTTCTCGACGAACTTCTCACTGAGGATAGTTTTATAGCGATTGTTTCTCGCAGCTTACGAACGAAAGTTAAATCTCTTGGTTCCACTTTTAATTTTTGATAAACTCTCAAATTTGGATTCTCTCTGAATCTGAAACTGATTCTGTATTCTTTTTCCTTACAGAGGGCCATTTGAAAGTATTTATATATTGTAAAGTATTGTATTACGTGTGTTATATAAAACATTGTAGAGGTTCAGTAATCCATTTAAATGCTGAAGATTACTAGAAATTTAAGAGTTTGGTATTGAATCAAAAGCACGTAACAAATTAAGAATTTTTGAATGTATATTTTTTGATGTATAATATTATATGTTACTCCAATAATTAAATGAATTATTATTAATTGTAAGATTATCTGTACAATATTCCAATACAACTTGGAGAGTTGAAGAACTTAAAAAGTTAATACTGCAGTGAGAGATAATTATTGTGATTATGGTGACAAAATTTGAAATCAATCTGAAAATGTGTCTATATAGTAGTTACAAGATATTTAAAAATTTGTACACAGCGTAAATAATCGAAAGCACATAATAATAAATAAATTTCAAAGCTTATTGATATAACTGAATTCTGCACATTTGAAAGTATATATATATATATATATATATATATATATATATAAAAGTTACAAGATATTTAATACAAGTATATGTTCTCACAATTACAAATACTCTTTTATACTTATATTTATAAATGTCTTGCGATTTTTATGTATACTTTTAGATTTGTTTCATAAACTTGTTTAATATAATTATGCTAGTTGAGCCTCGTTACAGTGTCAATGAAATTTCAGAATTTTTTATACAATACACACAATATATTCATAAAAAGTTCTCAAAGTGTTGAAGAATTTGTCTAAAAGTGTCTCGTGTATGTACTAAATATCTTGTAATTTTTATAAATACTTTCAAGATTCTCGTTACGGTCTTAGTGAAATTTTAAAATATTTGATACATGTATAATATGTTTAGAAAAAGTTTCCACATCTTTCTTGTGCGCTCTCGCGAAGAATCGTGCACGCTTGCATCGAGTACGTATAATTTTCGCTCGCGTTTCGTGTTACTCGCGAAAGAAGCATCCTTTGATCGAAATTAAACGGAGCATCTTTTTCTCTCGAACTTAAATAGAGTACCTTGCTCGATTGTAGCTGCATCCTATCGAGATCTATCAAGCGCGCAGCACAGTGTGATCATCTTAAAATAAACCGATGTACCGGCGCGAGTTTTTCAGCCTGTAGTCGATTACCCTTTTTACGGCTTAAAAGCCTCGGCGTTCAGGAAACCAGCGTTCCGCCAAGATATTATCGGTAAATCTCGCGCGAGAGCAACACGAGGGGAATTTTTCCGCGCGATTTCACGCGCAACGACTGGCACTACATGGCTACTCTCCGCCGGACTATTAGTTACTGTCGCAGAAATTAACGACGAATATATACGTCGTATATCAAACTGGGTGTCGCGAGACGGCAGAGGATGCGCAGTCATAACCGGGGATTTTTGTTTTTTAATTGATGATTAACCTGGTGTTATGTTAACAAGTAGCTTAGCTGTTTGACTCGCGAAACGTGGTTTATCCGCGTTTATCCTCAAGGGATGATCTGTTATCAGTGCGCGTTCACTGTGGTAGATTGGTTACGGTGTTTAGTTTCTAATGTGTTATTTTGCGCTAGGAGCGAATTTTTAGAACGAACGCTCGGTCGTCTCTTATGCTCTCTTATTACGCTAGCAGCTCGTTCGTTAAATCGGACAATATGTTAGAAATTCGAATTCGTGTTTTTCCTGACGTTTATTATTTCCTGGACAAGCGTTAGTATAATGAATGAGCACGAATTCGATTGAAATGGAAATAATTGGAATTTCGTACGTTTGATTGTAAATGCATTGTAATAGAGGTTGTCATTTGACGATTCGTTTAGTTACAAGCCTGAAAAATTTCAGAGTGCAGTGTTCGTTAAAATTTAGCTTCATTTTTTTTATATTCGCGTTCATAGAAATATAAATTTTCATACAAATCTCGCGATCTGATTTATTAATCGCCAAAGGCAGCGTCGTCTTTCTCCTTCTTCGTTTAAATACTTTTTTTTTCATAGTTATTACACTTTCATTTATTTTATTCCTATTTAATTCATTTATATATTTCAGTTACTTGTTTATTTTCATTTAACAGAATTATAATAGAAATTCGAATATTGTGTGAAATATTGTGCACAACGTACAAAAATATCTGAAAGCAAAGCATTGAAATTATTGAAATAAATCTTGGGTTAAGCTCCAGTTTGTAAGCTTTTTAGTTTGTAAATTCGCAGTCGATCAGCCAAAGATCTTTTTTCAAGTAGTTCCTCCATTGTACTTATGCTATATTCGTTATAGTTAAATGGTAATTGAAACGAGAAAAGTTCTATTTTTGGTCACATCAACGAAAACACGAGTTTAATTGATAAAAATCGTGAAGAATCTGGCGACGACACGTCTGTCCCGTCGTTCGCCGCACGCGGATTCGTGGGTCGAACGAGACGATCGAACAGTTACTTGGCCAGGTTCAATTATACTTGATTACGTTCGATCGACGTTACGGGTCTTCATCAACGGGGCTTTTATCGGGTCGTTAGCGACGTTGCGCTCGATGTCCCACAACGATTTAACACGCGTCCCTGCAGCCCCCTTTAACGGTGCAACGGCGTTTTTACGGTGCCCCACGGGGCAGAAAACGTTTATCCAACGGGTCGATCGTCGGATCCGAGACCAATCGCCTAAGTGTGGCCTTCCGCGGTTCTGTCCGCTGGTAATTGTCGGCGGCCCAGCCGGACAGTTAAACTTTGCTATGAGGAAGCTTCCCTTGATTAGTAATAATCGTGTTTATCGCTTGCTAACCAAGATGTAATTACCAGCTGGCCCGGCTCGACGAAAGATTCTGAAGTAATAGCCTTCTGAAGTATAAATTATTCTAGACATTGATTGTTGATTGGTGAACGAGCTCGAGGATTTCTATTTTTCTCTCTCTCTCTCTCTCTCTCTCTCTTTCGAGTGCAAACACGACGTGGCGATGTTTATTTTTTTTAATCGAATAATTATCGTTGTTATTTATCGTCTCATAGACTGGCCATCACGCGAATTTGACGTTATTTTGGCCTTTGGAGTTATAGTAGAGTGAAACATATTGTAAAATGTTATATCATGTGTGTTTCAATTTTTATCCGACAAGTCATTCACATTGTCGAGGATCTTTTGATCGATAAAATTTATTTTAATGTTTCTAAGAAAATATAAAATATTAAAATTTACTTTAATATTTCTAATGTTTGTGTTACTGTGACAATCAATGTGTTAAAATACAAAGAAAGAAAGTACACAAGATGCAAAGATATTAGAAAATGAAGAGAAAACGAAGAACATTCAACAAAACACAGATGAACATAATATAATGTGAATTTATTATTTTAAACTTAAATATTTAAAGAAATTAGATAAACTCCTTTCGAAAAATTCTATACTGCCGTGAAAGAAATCCTGTGTTAGCCAGTTTTATAATTCTGTCTACAGGATTACATGAAGCAGAAAATAGATAGTGACAGGAATGTAGATCTTTTTCTAATGTATTCCAATAGAACGTGGTAGTCAATAAAGAATAGATTAGAATAAATTCGTAGTTTCTAAACTGGTAGTAGTAACAGTAGTGTCTAACGGAGCAGGAACAGTTAATTGATAATTTCGATTAGGAAACGGTTGGAAATAATTCTGCGAGTTTCAAAAGAGTCGTTAAATGCTTAATAAATAGCAATCGTGAGTAATTATAATCGCGATCTGGGCGTTTCGATAGCCATTTCGAAAGCCGTAAACTCGAGGAATTTATATTGCATTCTTTCATACTTGTCGTGCGTGGGCGATCAAATAACCGAGTATATTTTCTAGTTTTGTTGTCTAACTAAAGTGCAGTATAATAAGCTAATAGTAGTTTGTAGATTTATGTACTCGAGAGAGTGATTATGTCTCATTGTTGGTAATAGTCCTAAAATTCTTGAAAATTTTAGTCTTACTTGAAAATTGAAAGGACCTGATTACACCTTTCGACGTACGATAATTCAATATTCCCTATTATCAGTTGGCTATGGATTTTTATGCATTTTCAAATTGAAGAAAAAAAAAAAAGAATGTTCTACCTGTTTATATAATAACGAATGTTCAACTTTTCAAGCATTTTCCAATTTCTCGCAAATGCTTGAAATTATGCCAGCAATCTAATAATCAGCAGAGCGCCGCGACTTTTGAGAGAGTGCGTTTTAAAATTATCTGATCAACAGATACGAGCGACCATATATTATCGCCTGGTTATGCTTCCGCGTTTCTATCGGCTACATTCTGCGTTTCCAACCTCTTTGTTCTTTAACGCGTTGTGTCATAAACTTACCAACAGTACGGCAATTCCTGAATCCAGTTTGCAGCAACGCGCCGCGTATTAAATCCATTCTACTGGATCATTTGTGAACTTAGTGGGTAGACGTAACGTCACTGAAAAAACTCTACAACGTAGAATATTGTCAACGATGATTTATGACTATTCTGCTAGTACGTTCTGAGACGCCTTAAGTGTGTAATTTAATATCGTTTCTACTCGAGTAAATTTAAACCGTATCTTTCGAAGCAGAATCAATCGTTGGAAAATTTCACACAAATAATGAGTGATGGATAACTGCCAATTATAGAATGTTGGCATGTCCAAATGAATATTGAGATGTCAATTAAAGTATTCAAATGATATATAAACTGGTATTCGTTCGATCTTTTCCTCAGCAGAATCGTGAACAATGTTCATATCTTGTATCATAAGGAGTTGATCTAGTGGAAAAGAAATCGAATATTTGGAGAGGAAGAAAATATTTTTATCTATTAATCCATTAATTTGTCATTCTTTTCAATCAATTTATTTATTAAATAACATTATTTTTATTAATATCTTAATATTGAATGATGGAAGAAAATTCGAAGAATTTACGATAATTTTGTCTTTCAGCTAGAGTCTGCAATTTTACGAAATTTTTAAAAATAGAGGTTACATAATATTTGTAATAGTATAATAATTTGGATCTTGATGGGTCCATACGCGATTTAAAAAATATTCATTCATTTTTTTCAAAACGTTATAGCGATCAATATACTTTATGTGTTTCGTATATTTTTTGCATGTTATATGTTGTACAATCGACTCTATTTGATAAAGTAAATATAAAGAAAGAATTACACAAAGAGATATACATATGAGTAAATGAGTGCATAAATAACACATTTTTGTGCTATTCAATAGTCAGTTTAATCGTTAATTCGCAGCCTGATAATAAAAATCACTCAGCTCGCGATTCAAGTTAAAAATCGTTTCGATCTTCATGAGAACGAAAAGTTTTGCAACATCGTCCGACTGTAGAATAGTACATATCTATTTTCAACTTTATCAAACGCTTCTTCGCATGGGTGATAACAATCGAGAGGATGTTGCAAACGCGAAACGAACCCTGGGAACGTGTGGCATTAGGAAAGTGATCTATTTAGTCAACAATCAACATAACACGCTGGGAATATCTTTCGTACGATTTGGAAAAATATAATGTTGCTGCCGATCGTCGATCGCGAATAGTAATCCCTGAGAAAGAAGATTGTTAAAGGAAAAAAAAAGAGAAAGAGAGAAAGAAAGAGAGAGAGAGAGAAAAGAGCAAGACGCAGGTCTGACAGACTCGATCGTTCCTTCCGATCAGATCAGATCGGTATCGAGAAGTTACAACAGAATTCCTTTCGTAAATTCCAATCGACGTATCACTCACGAATCTCCGATAACACCTTCATTAACTCCGCTCGCCCGTACATACATATAATCATACCTGACATCACCCGATCGTCCATCTCGTCTTCGATCTTCTCCAATAAGCACAAATGGCGCTCTAGACGAACTTGGTCGTCCTCCGCTCGGAAAGAAATCGCTGGAAAGTGAGTTTTACCTCTGCCCGAGAAAAATGTCTTTTTCTGAAAGCAACTACCCCGAGATCTGAAGATATCTCCTCCGAAGGCATCTCGTTCACGTGGATCTAATGGGGGAAGAATCGCGAGCGTAAATCGTTTCTCGATGAGCAGTATACGTGTAGTGCGTATGTACGTATGTACGTAACTGTGGCTCAGGCTTTTGGAATTCAGTTTGAAGAGTTGAACGAACAAAGGGATGACACGCGTGAAAGAAAGATATCGGTATTAATTATCGGTCAATTATCGGACAATTCTTTTACGTGTATTACGATTTTCTCTTGACGATGTTCAATTTGACGTATTACGAGTACCTTTTGTAATTTGAGAAAACGTTTAAAGGAACAGCGAAATGAAACGTATGATTTTAGACAGGTTTCGTTAAAGTTTTTTTTACGAATTTACTGTTTGAAGAGATTTTGATGGTTACGTGTAAATGTAGGAAAAAGTTATTCAAAATTTTGATTTCTACGGTATATTTGAAAACGATCAAAGTGATTTTCTGTACAATTAATAAATGAAATTTCGTTTATTTTTTTATCGTACGTACATACGCAAGGTACATACGTAAAGTCTCAGAATAAGTATTATACTATACCTTCAAAAATGAAAATACTTGGAAAAATGAAATAATACTATATACAACGAACAATTGCCAAGTGTTAATATATTATGAACGGATTAATTGTATTATATATACTACGTGTGCAATTTAGAAATTTTTAAAAGCAAAACGTTTCTTGAGTACTACTGATAAATGATAGAGATTGATGAAAAAAAGAATTCATAACTTTCAAGCTTGTTTCCAAATTTTTAGATTCGGTTAAAGCGACCGATTTGAACGTTCTGAATCCTCTTTTTAGTGAGGATTTCGTAAAATTATAGTACATTCTTCAACGACAAAAAATAATACAGATAAATTGCATTAGAAAATACAAAATGCTAGTGAAATAAAACACGTTCGGGGAATTTTTGAATTTTTCCCGCGTAATTCGTTCAGAAAAGTATTTCAAGATCAATATTTTTAATTGAAATCAAATCCTAGTTTATTTCTTATTATAAACTTATTATTCTTCTCATCATCTTATATACAATACCACGTCAAAATAAAATGAACGTCCACTTTATTAAACCATCAGTTATTACAAAAGAAAGTTAAAAAGCGCAAAAAATACTTTTTATACATTTAATTTTTGGCGTTCGAATCTTTTATTTTATATAACTCTTGAATTCTATCAGATATGGAATCTATTAAATTTTTAATGATAAACTGAAAGTAATATCTCCCTCAAACTTTCTTCATTAACTTCTGGATCTGATAACAGCAACAACAACTCGGTAACTTTTAAAATCAAGCAATACTAGCATTTTCATATTCTTAATCTTCTTTATTTCATTTTTTATATCGAATTCTTTAGGACAGTTAATCAGCCCTAAAGACAACCGCGTCAACACAACGTTTCGTTTTAGCTCCTGTCACGAAAATGTTTGGCCACCAGTGGTACATGTGTACGTGCATATATTCGAGTACAATCGAAGCTGCTTGCAGAGGGTGAAGTAACAAACCTGATAACTCGTTTATCTTCCTTGCAACGAAGCTCGCGTTCAATGAGAGGAAATGTGTTCTACGATGTGTTAGCTGTCAGTGATGGAGGACGCGCGCGAGCGGCCAAGGTTGGCATAATGCGCGGTATCAAACGGCGTGTCGTATAGTTTCTATTAAAATGTCTAGGAAGTTGTTACGTCATCGAGCCGTAGGTCATCCCCCGATTATGGTGGAATTTCGCCGGCGAGAGAGATTGGTGCCAAGCTGAGACCTCTAACCGGTCCTCTCCGCGTGACCGGTTCACCGTATTCATCAACTTCGGTCACTTTGTCACGGTTTCCACGTCGGCGACCAATCTCGCATGCTCGTTCTTTGCTTTCGTAAACTTAGCTGGAATACGTACGTACGTTCTATTGCATTGCGTGAATGTAGATCGAGCAAAATCAACATATATTTTATAACCTCTTGCGCTGAAATGACGTGTTTTAAGTAGTTTTAAGTATATTGAAATATAACCCAGGCAAGAGAAATAATAAATTTATTACTTCTTAGTAATTTCTATCCGACGACTTCAAAAAGAAGACGAATTATTGTATACGGTTTGGTCGCTCGTTATGGTCCGTGAACCAGTTAGTAGCGCAAGAGGTTTAAGCAATTTACCCTACCGCCATTGGTATATTTTCAACGTTTTAAAATCGCGTCCTCTAGAGGTCTAGTTGAAAACGAAATCATCTATGTTTAATTGTTATTATTTAAAAAAATCTGAGCTAATCGAACGCTACTACTGTAACAATAAAAAATGTCGCTCTTATCTCATAAAATTATGATTAAAATTTAAAACTAACTTAAAATTTTGTATACCGCGCAGTAAATTTTAACGTTAAACTTTTATTTAACTTAAAATTTACTGCACAGTATACTTCATATCAGTTTGAAACTCTTAAAATTGGACTTGAGCCACTTTCAAAATAAAAATTTTTACTATCATTCTATCGACCGGCTAATAATTCTCTGTGTACATGATCTTAGTGATTTTAAGTGTACTACAATTTTAAAAATGAAAAAACAACGTGGAAATGTTGATATTAAATATTAAAAACGGCTGGCTCAATTTTTTTTTTTTTTTGGAAAATGGACCACTTTCAAAATAAACGACTCGAATTGTTGATAGACGATAAAAAAAAAAAAAAGAAAAAAAGGTTTGTCAAGGACAAAGGGTTAAAAATCCGCGATTCTATTGGTAAAATTTCACCGAGCACGGTGTCAACACGAGTGAAAGTCGGCAGCCGACTCCCAGTGAAAATTCCTCGTTCCGACTTTTCGTCGGTGAAGCGTGACGCTTTGAATTTTACCGTGTTGCGGAATTCCCGCCGGCGAGAAATGTTCCGGAAAGAGCCGGCGTTCCGTGCAAACCACCGACGAGGTCGATTGCGCGTTCGCGAATCATTGAAGGAGAAACCGAGAGCAATAAACGCGATTGTGTGTCGATGACGTTCCCTTCGCGCACGGTCGAACGTGGCGATTCTTTTCGTTTCTCCGCGATCGAAAACGATAGAAAAGCGAAAATTACAGCCGATTTAATTGCAGGCTGTTGTATTGCCGATTATCAATTATGGCGCAATGAACGAGGGACGGAGGGAATAAATTCGAAACGCCAAATAAATTTTCTGACGCGGGTAATTGATTTCGCGCGAAATGAAATTGAATTTCGCGAGAATGAAACTCAATCCGGAGGATCGAGACCTAATAGCCTGTAATTGATAATGAGATTTTGTTGGATACGTTGAACGTAGAAGGAATCTTATCGATCACAAAGAGAAAGAGGGAATCGTGTGATCACTTAGTTGCATCATTGATCACGCAAGACATTGATCCTGTTGCAAACGTATTTTGCACAACGTTCATCTACGAAACTTGTTCAACTTCAGGTGAAAATTCTTGTACGGCGAAGTTGCTTAATGTGAGACTCGTTTCGTTAAGAAATCACTATACTAAACTCTTGAACATTCAAGTTTATGTCGTTGTGGAAATGAGCTACTGACAAAAAATTCTTTACTGTAAATAGAAAATGCACAGGTTTTATTAAAGTAATTATAATATTACTTCGTGATTAAATGAAATGCACGGAAATAGAATTCACAAATAAAACAGATAAAAAGAATATATTCTCAATTTTCTCTGTTCCTTTTCACATACTGAGCATATGAAGTATAGTTGTTTCTTGTCTCGTGTGTTTCGCTGTTTTTTCTTTTCTTTTTAATATGTCTAATCTTCGAAACTGACGTTTGCAATAATATTTCGGAAAGAATAGTCGAATGGCCAAACTGTTTATGAGGTAATGTCACAAGGCAGAGGTGCCAATTTTTCCTCAAGTGAGCTTCGATGCGCCACTAAATTATTTTATAAATAATTTAATTATTTTTTAAATTTTTTAAAAAGATAGTTTTATTTTTAAATTTAATTATAAATTAATTATTTTATAAATTGCTAACAACAAGAACAAAGTGTTTATAAATAGTAATATGTAGTATATAAGTATATAAATAGTAATGTAATTTAAGTATATAAATATTAACATGAACGTAATTTAATTATTTTTAAAATTTTTTAAAAAGATAGTTTTATTTTTAAATTTAATTATAAATTAATTATTTTATAAATTGCTAACAACAAGAACAAAGTGTTTATAAATAGTAATATATAGTATATAAGTATATAAATAGTAATATAATTCAAGTATATAAATATTAACATAAACGTAATTTTCTGACGCGTATTTTTTCTCTAATCGTCAATGTCGAAGGGGTGAAAACCATCCCTCAAAATTGTGGGTCTGGAAAATATTTTGCCAAATATCTCAGAAATTACCGAGGATATAATTTTTACGTGAACTTAGAGAACATGAAATTAGAGTTTTTTTAAACGACGAATTTAACGGTGCGTACCGTTTTGCGAGAAAACCGTTTTGTCTAGACAGCATATTAAAAAGAAAAAAGAACCGGCATATTTTTCACGATCCTTTGATCCCGAGTAAATGTGAAATATCTGTCAAGCACAAATTACAGAAAAATTGGAATCCTGATTGTTTGCTTTACAAGGAAATTCGTTTATTTTCAGATGTTTCTCGCTGGAAAGTGCAAAGCAAGTAGGGGCGAGTATTCGTTGATCGAGGCGACTCTCCTCGAGGTCGTCGATGGGCGATTTATCAGAGCCGAAAGATCAGGCCAGGTGAGCAACACACGCGCGATCATAGACACGAACACGGTATCGCGTGGATAACGCCTGTACCCCGTGGTACACGATCGCTTAACAACGCAATTTATCAACGGCCGCTTTCATCCGGACGATTCTACGTAGCAATTAACGTGTCCACCGCGGGAACATCGTATTTTAAGGGTTTGCGGCCCTGGCACGCCCATACAAAATTCACTAGCCTCACGCACGTCCTTCCCTTTGCACGCCATGATTTTTCTCCGCTCTCGCCACGGTCGGGATTTACGAGCCGAAGCGCTGGCACGATGACAGCGATCGAGAGCCGATTGTGTCCGGTGTTCGATCGATTCGACTCTGTACGATTCCGATTTACAATTACTGTATCCACGCGAGATATCGTGTTCGTTTAATTTCCGTTTCATTTGCTTGTCGAATGTTTAATAGAACATATAGAATAAAAGTCATAGAAGCGAGGTGAAACGGAAGTTGGTAGAGCGGCCGTGTCACGATGGTGCTTGAATTAATTTAATTTAATTTGCTTGTCGAGTTTCCGACGTGCGCAACGCGTGGAATAAAAATTATAGAGGCCGCAATCGGAAGCGAGTAGAATAGCAGTTGGTGAGAAAATAGCTAAGAAATTAATAAAGTACGTAACAAATGTCAAATTGGATTAGTTTAATAGTCCCAGTGGGTTGTTCTTGAAAGCGGCAAGAGAAATACATGTTAAATTTGTAAATTTGTAAAATTGGAAGAAGTAAGAGAGAAGCTAAATTCGAAGTTAAATTTTTTGGTGATCGAATGGAAGAGAAATAATTTGAATGTATTCAGAGAATATCTAAACAATAGGCAATAATAAAATGAAAGAAATGTACGTTAATATATCGATCTCCTAACATGCAACGTAATTTTAATACACACAAATGGAAAATAATCCTACCGAAAAAGAAGAGTGTGTACTTGCGTCTTGCCAAGTCTCACGCATTTTGAGTAATTCTAAATGATATATAAGAGAAAAACGATCAGGTATCGAGAGAGTTAAAATCTAAACTAGATCCAAAGGTTCCAAGTTTTATTAATGATTTTATAAAGAATCGTTGTTTAGTAATCTTCTATTGTGAAGAGGCCGTACGAAGCGCTGTGCTGTGTCGAAGGATTATAATCACGATACATAGGATTATTGGATGATTTGAAAAAAAAAAAAAAAAAAAATGACAGGGATGTCGAGATGGTGTTAGGAGATTAAATCACTGATTGTGAGACATGCTCCTGGCACGGTGTGAAGAACTTTCAGTGTGATTAGGGTTGGTTTGTACGCTCTTATAAAATATCATCTTACATGAAATCGGTTAGTGTTGCGATTCGAAGATTGGACAGGGCGCGCGTTTGTCAAGATACGAGGATATTATTCGAGAGGCGTTCCATTCTCCCTGGCTGCGTACGTGGTTTCGAGCAATTCCATGTTGCATGAGTTATGCTTCGACGATGGAACGTTGCTCGCTCGAGACGATCCTCAACGCGTTAAGAAACCTCAACTTGTTCCTATTTTGCCCGGTGCAAATGAGAAATTTGTCTGATCAGCTCAAAAAAAAAAAAAAAAAAAAAAAAAAACAGATTTCGTAATTTCGCGCGTAAAAAGTATTATTTACTATAATGATAGTTTATTACAGTCTGGAGGTTAAACAAGAGCAGACGATACACCTTCGTTTCTTTCGATCGAATAATTGATTACTTGCTTATCTTGTTTATTTATCGAAACAAATATAACCGCGTGTCGAGCGTTGTGATAATCGATTGCCTTAATTAAGATCGTAACTTAACCCTTTGGGTGTTTAATCCATACCGGGTTCGTATCGTGCGGATAATCTGAGATGCTTAAAATAATTACTAGTTCGCTTGTCGGAGGCTCAAAGAGAATCACTCATCGCAATACGCGATTTTCAAGTTGTCGTACGCTTTCTGTTCAACGTTTAGACTTTTGGCAATTTTAGCGAGAAATGGCGAAGAAGGGATTAATCGGTGAAAATAGAAATCCTTTTTAATATACGATGGTAAGAAAATTGAAAGCTTGTACTTGGAAAATTTGGGTTTCAAATTTGGCCTGAATTTCATTTGTGTCGTCTACAAAACAATCACACAGTCTGGAATTAATAAAGTACTTATTTCGTTTATTTCGAAATTTTCAAACTGATGATAATTTGTTCATCGAAAGATCGAACGTTTCAGAATTTCCTATCCAAATTTCTCTAATTTCACTGCAACTATTTGAGAATACTTCTGTCGTTTCGTTACAAATAAAAATCCGAGACCGAGACCTCGCAAATGGGCGAGTAGAATCGAAGCAACAGAGAATTTTCTTTCCCCTTTTAAATTTTAAATTTTCGAAATAAAACTGACCACATACATACGTCAAACTGTCTGCTTTTGATTAAAATTCGCCCGAGTCGTCGCTTCGCCAAGTCTCACTCAACGTGGAAGCAATTTAACGAAAAAAAAAAAAAAGGAGACTGGACAAGTGACAAAACCGAAAGAGAGAATCTCCATCTCTCTTCGGAGCAGAGAGGAGAGCTCAGCTCGCGTGGAAACGGGTCCGAGCCCGGTGAGTCTTCTCATTGGCGTCAGCGGATCAAAGCGGCACTTAGAGTTAATCGCGGAACGCTTTTTCGTGGCAACGGTGCCGAACGATGTTCGCCGATAACTCCGATGCCATTGAATCGAGCGCAGGCCTGTGGCCTGGGCAGTCTCGGATGCTCGGGTTCGTGCATCGTGGCTCTCTCGTTGCCTTTCTTTTCCAGTTTAGGAACGCCGACCATTAAGCCGGATACGCGCGAGAGGAAACATACTTTAGACATTAACATTGCAGTGGTTCGGGGCCGCGCCGACTGTTCCCCTAATGGCGTGCTCGATTTAAAAGACAATGAGAGGCCTCGTCCGCGAGCGAGACGTTATCAATGGCGCGTCTTCGTCTTCAATAGGGAACAGGGGCCTCTCTCCCCCGTTCGCCATTCACTAATTACATGGTTTATTCGGTTCGCGGGACGACTTCATGAATTCTAGGATTCACGAGCGCGCGTGTGTGGTTCGGTCTGGTTGTTGGCTGCTCTTTGTGCTCGGCGGTTCGTTCGTCTGCCCGTTGCCATGTTCGTTTACGCAAGCAGTTGTTTCAGTTTTACATACGCGTTCATACGGAGTTCCAGCGCGAGCGGATCCTCTAGATGATCGAATATGTTTCATTCGTTTGCGTGGAATTGATGCTGAAACTATCAAATTTGAAGTGGCCATTTTTAAAATCTCTGTCGGACGTTTTACAGTATATAAATAAAATATATAAATAAAAGCTCGTGTACTCTCCGTTGTATTATAAAGTTTCTGTATTTTTTTGAACTTCAGTATCTCTGACGAAGGATGTTTTCTGCTTTAATCGGTCGGCAGTTCTAGTGTCAATGTGAAATTTATTTGATATTTTTAGAAATCTGCAACATGTCGGTGTATTTATATAAATATTTGGATAGTTTAAAATTATTGCAATGTAAAGTATAATTTGAACGAATCTTTTTAATTGAATCTTAGCTCTATGCAGATAATAAATGTAGGTAAAAGGAATGGATTATAATAATTAGGCAACTCGATGGCTTTATATATTTTCGATCATTGTTGAAATTTTAGAAAGATTTGTATAGATTTTATGAAGCGTCAGTTATTTGTTAGAAATGAGTACGAAACTTGAAAATGCGAAAAATTAATGATCGAAACATAACGAAGAATGTCAATCTTTTAGGGATTTCAGTGAGTATTTAATCATTTAGACACTATGTAAATATATTTTATATCTCGATAATTCTCGAGTAGAAGCTGCAGTAATTTCTTAAATGATAACAAAGTATACCAAATTAATTAGCGTTAGTTCCTTTATTTAGACGAATATGTACTTTATATTTTTTGAAACGATTCTCCAGGGAAAATTAACAAAGCAAGGGATTGATATTTAATTATTTTCTTATATTTACGTTATTCGAACTTTATATAAAACAAATTATTTCGAGAACTTAAATGAGTTTCAAGCACTAAATGAGCCAGATACAATACTTTATATTATATTAACTAATTGCAAGTAACGATCGATACTTGTAAACACAGTTCCCCTGTTTTAACAATGCGTTTGCGCATGAAATTTGTGATTTATATTCCAAAGAAATCCATTGCATAAATTCTACGCTCGTATTTATAGAGTATTAACATAAACAAGTTATTTTCATAATGGAGTCATTCAACGTGTAATTGCTGTATACAATTAATTCTGTTTTTTACTCTCGTACCTCGAGCAATAAACAAATAAATTAAATGAATATATATCAGCAATTTGCTAGATTTTATATTAATTAACTGCGACAGACAATATTTGTTCCACAGTCGCTTCCACTTTATTCCGTGCTTCAATTTTCAATTTCTGTTACTTTCCTCGCCGACTTAAAATCCGAGGAACGCGGTTTAACCACTTGCCCCGGCAACTGACTGCGGACCATAACGAGCGACCAAACCGTATACAATAATTCGTCGCTTTCTTTTTGAATTCGTCGGCACGATATTGGATCGAAATTATTGAGAAGTGATAGATTTATTATTTGTTTCCCCTATTTTGTCTTAAGTATACTTAAGTATATTTAAAAACTGAGAGAATATTGCAATTTTGGAACAAAAAATTCTCGACGTGCGTGGCACGCCATTCCAGCCCAAGAGGTTAAATTATCGCGAGGAATGAGAACTGAAGCGTGGAAGGTTATTATTTGAACGTAAATCCTGACTTCGTGAATGCTAGGTAATAACGATAACATAGTAATCGCGCCAAGAGGGAAGAAACAAACGAAAAGATAAAAATCTAACGTTCGAAAACGAGATCGAACGAGGTGAGACGAGGCGGAGAGATCTTTTCCGACGATTGGTATTCGACTGCGGTGGATAGTGACTTTATACATCCTTCCCGCTTTCTACGCGGACAAAATTCGAAATTATGGAAGCGTTTCGGTGCTTGAAATATCAGCGGATAATTTTTTTATTAAATCTCGCGCAACAAGCACGATGGGGAGAAGTGGCGAAAACTGAGAGAAGAGCAAACACGCGAGTAATAAGCAAATGAAATAAGGACTTGCCAGCCAGAGTGACTTACCATCGTTACCAGCCGAGATAAATCTCGTCAAACGGTGGAACCGTCGTTTTCTGCTCGTTTCGCAGCGTGATTTTGCATATTAATAACTTCGCCGTCCTATTTTTCTCGGGAAATTAGACGGGAAATTGGCATTTATTTTCTCACAATATACATATGCGGAGTTTGAGATTCATTTCTGTATGACTCGCCGAGGGAATCCCTTTTCAAATTAATAAAATGAAAGTAATTGTCGGATCGATGAAATTGATTTACAAGAGAAAAAGATAAACACGTTGCACTGGTCTGTATTTTTGGTAGCTACGTTGATTCAGTATCCTCGTACGCTTTTCTATTGTAGCTCGTTTCTAACTTGTAATTTCGTTCTCGAGTTTAAGAGAAACTTTTGAAATTCCGATTAAGATTTCAGAGAGTAGAAATTTTTTCTTTTAGTTTCTCTTCGTATCTCTAGTTTCATTCAAAAATTTGACATCGTTGTTTCGTACTCGAGTGCAAAATAAAATAACTTGCAAGTTATAGAATCAGTGTAATATCACTATATATAGTATATTCTATTGCGTATAAATATTTGGACACTTGTAAAATATTGCATTATACGATTTAAATGAATCTTGGCAGATACAGTTGAACATTATAATATGATATATTTATCATTATAACAAATAGATCTGTTCGTTGTAGAAAATTTTAGAGAGATTGGAAACGTGTGTTTTCAACCACATTGTACAGATTTTGCGAAGCTACTGTTGAAAATGGATACGAAACTTGAAAATGCAGAATATTGATGTGAGAAAAATGTCAGGCTTTCGATAGAATTGCACTATATGTCTAATTATTTGATGATGATTCATCCTATTTTGTGATGATTCTAGGATTGTTTACAACTTGAGAAAACTGTGTTTTCAATATCCACAACAGATCTGAAAAAATAATAGAAAATAACAGTAATTGTCAAACATCATTTCTCTCAGCGTTCACAAATTTGTATCTCCCAAAATTTCTCTTAAATAACTATCGCGAAAGTAAATTTACATAGTAAATCGTAATATCCCAGATAAATTCGAGTAAATTGTCTCGAAACAGTAACTACACGAACAACTCGAAACACTTGCACCTGCCATTCGTACATATTACCATCCGATATTTCCCAAAAGTAGATTCCAGAATCCACCAGCGGGTAACGACAATTAGACATTAATTGTACGCAAGGAATAAATTCGAAAGGCTGGAAAGCAGCTGACAAGAGCTGCTAACCGAGCTTCGTGAAACCGAAACCTCGTTCTCCGGCTCTCGGAGAGTTCCCAGAGTTTCGACACTACGTTCGAGCCTGTGGTCCGTGGAGGTCTGTGGCCTGTCCGGCGGGGCGGGAGGGGAATTCGGCAAGAATGTTAACGAATCGCGGAATCCCGAAGGCAGATGGATAACGGCGGTGTTCGGCGTTCCCGGCGTTCGCAGATGGGCGCTGCCTCGGCCACCGGCGCGAGAGGACCCGCGGGGGCCTTCGGTGAAGTCGAACGGGGTCGTCGAACTCGTTGTTCGAATGTTCGGCTGCACGGGAGTACCGGGAACCGAGAACAAAGTACCAGGTACCATTCACCTGGTACGAACCGTCCCGGAGCGTCGTCCGGGGTCCCCCTTTGCCCGATAAGGGCGATCAGCCCCCACCTTGCTCGCCGAGCCACGTTTGCAAACCCGCGAGCGTCCCGTCCCACAAACGAGCAGACGGAAATCGCCAACTTGGACGTCCTGGCTAATGATGCTGCACGCTTTCTCTCTCTCTCTCTCTCTCTCTCTCTCTCTCTCTCTCTTTCTCTTCGTTCGTGCGAGCCGTGGTTGGTACTACGTAGTTGCGGTGTACGCCACTGGCCAGCCTTCTTCCCCTATCCCCTGTTTATCCTGTGACTTTGTTTGATTCCCTGCGTCTTGTCCGAGGCAACGACCCGTGTGTATCGGCTACTTTTCGCTGCGGCGACCAGAGTGGCGAACGCCTGTTCAGGGACATCGCCGTTGACGTTGCAAGGTTTGAACCCTTGTCAAGGTTCGTAAGGTCCTTGTGTACTCGTGACGAGCGATCGGCACGTGTGCGTACGTGTGCTTTTGGAAATGGTAGAAATGGTGTAACGAATGAAGTAGCGATCAGACTGAATTGCACTGAATTGACGATTTATTTGAAAGAAACATTTCTGCACGTGGAACAGATTTAATTTGTTGGTGTGTAGAGTAGAGTATGCAAAGGCAATAGATTTGATGTAAGGATTCATTTATTTCAGTATATATACATGTACGTAGCATCGAGAGGACTTTGGGTAATTAGAATTGCAAAACAAAGTGGAAGGAAAGTGTGAATGGAAGTGTCAGAAGACAAATTTCACCAAGTAATTTGTAACAGAGTAACGTAACGCTCGAGAGGAAAAGAATTTGAATTTAAAGCGACTAATTGAAAGTTCAAAGGACGAGAGAAATCGGCGTCATCCGCGTGGTGCAAGCGAAAGTGTATGCATTTAGTAAAAAGGTCAATCGAAAGCAATCTGTTACGGGTAATTTACGACGAAATCAAATATTAATAAAAAGTATTGTACGTAATTTATAAAAGAAAACAGAAATTTCCAACTAAGAACAAGAAACCAAATCTTGTTCAAAATTGATCCTCTTCTCAACCTTCTAACCACGAATAACCTACAACGAAACTGAAGCGAATGATAAAAATTGAACGTATCTTACTATTCGTTCTCGACCGTCCTTTTATAACTTAAAAATAGATTGAGTATGTTTGCGCGTTTATCGAAAATCTGAGTAGAATGCACGTAATATTTAACTGCATATAAAATATCGAAAGTGAAATTTGGCACGTGAAACAATTTTCCATCGAGGTTCTATTTTTTAAATTCTCAATATATTTAATACTCGTTATTAATATTACAAATTTTTATAAAAATCCGCAGTCTAGAATAAAATACTTGAAGCCAGGATAAAATTATAAAACCATGCTTAAAATACGACCAAGATAAATGTCGAACGTACCACTTACGTCTCACAACTCGTAAATAAATCACAGACTTTTGCGCATTTGCGGGCAAATTTGAATTTGCAAAAATACACGGACTGCACGAAATGTGCAAGTACTTGTGCGTAAAACAAAGCTGCAGCATATTAATTGCAATAACAATTCCACCTTCTATCTGTTCAATTATTATTACAACTCGCAAGAGCACAGAGTGAGGTCGCGAGAACAGAGTGAGAAACCGAGCCTCGATAAAAATCGGACATACTACCTTGCTACGTTCTCAACCCTCTTTACATAACTCATAACGGAAGTGTCTCGCGGAGGAATGACAAAGAGGAGGCGGATAACGTAAGGTAGCAGACAGCTACCGAGGTAACATCTCGAGATACCTACTCGAGAGGGATTTTAACTTGGGTTTGCAAACGAGAGAGAGAGCGAAGGGTTGGTGGAGCGAGGGAAGGAAATCAGAAGCTGGACAGTCGCGGCTAATGATGCTGCACGGCCGTCCAAGTAGTACAGTAGTAGACTCTATTCTTTATTCGTGCTTTATTTGCTTGTGCTCCTCTCCCACGTGCAGCCGCGATTCACTCGCGTGTCGTGGAATCGTCGCCCGTTAGTTCTTCCGTCGTGTAGCTTTTTGCTGGCCGGTCTCGCGCGGCTAATTTATGTATTTATGAGAGAGCGAAGAGCGAAAAAAAGAGAGTGAAGGAAAGAACACGAAGGTGAATAATTATTCAACGCAACACTTGGTTAATAGTAATTGTTCAACGTGATAGCTATTGGTCAGTGATGCAACACTGCGTATTTTTATTTGCATTCCAAATACTACTTTACTTAATATCGAACTAGATAATCTCTCTGCAAAAAAATTGCTTAAATTTATAGAATGTTGAAACAATTAAAGAATATTAGAATATTAAAATTCTTAATATAGAATATTAGGTTTATATAATATGTAAATATATATTATATATATTAAATATTAAAATTCTTAATATAGAATAGAATATAGAATATTAAAATTTTTAATATAGAACATTAGGTTTATATAATAGAATATTAAAATTCTTAATATAGAATATTTATATAGAATATTCGACATAGAATTTTAAATTCTTATTATATTCTTAGAATATTAAGTTATAGAATATTAAAATTCTTAATATAGAATATTAAGTTTATATAATAATTTTAATTTTATGATAATTATACAATAATATATAATTAGATAATAATAATATAGATAATTTTATAATAATTATATAATAATGATAGAGATAATTTTATAATAACTATATAATAATTTACGTTTAATATAGAATATTAAAATGATATTAAATTTAGAGAATATTGAAGGTGTATTTTGATTCTTAAAATATTGTGAAAATTTCGTTAAATATTTCGTTACGCAATTATTTCATATAATGAAAGAAGTAATAATTAGTTTAAATTTATTCAGTATAGTATCTAATCCAAATGTGATGCACACATTTATGTATCACTGTTTGTAAGAGCGAAAAAAATATTTCAAGTAACGTTTCAATTGATTCGAAATAAGCTTGAAATAAGCTTGTGTTCTCCGATTCGTAAAATTCGAACGTACGACCAAAAAATAATTTATCATTACACGATGAATAACATTAGTTTTAATTTCACACAAAGATGACGACAGTCGATTCTCATACAAATAACGACGAAAGAAACATTCAACGATCTCTTAGAATTACTTTTCACAGTCGTAATGTTAATCGATTACAATTTCATAAATTAAATTAATGAAAAAAAAAGATATTAATTAACTCAACGAGAAAAGGGAATCGCATGCTCAATAAGTTGTATTAAAACAAACTTCGTTGCTACTATAAATTCATCTCTTTATTCACAAATGGGAACAAAATCACTCGAACTGTCGTTGACTGATCAGGATTAAGAACCGAGCAATAATTTACCGAAAAAAAAAAACCGCTTCGGTTTGTCAGAAAGAATTTCACGAAATTCGCGAAACGAAAGATTGTCGGTCGAAGGAAACAATTCCAACAACCGATAGTGTTCGCAAACGAAACGGAAACGTCGACCTATCGACAGAGAACGGAGTTGTAAGTCCTTCAGTTCAAAAGTCCTTTTCCCATCGTAGCAAAACGTCATGGTGCGTGCGTCTCGTTGGCGAAATCGTGACCAGTAATTGCCAGCGAGCTGTACGCTCGCCCGTGTTATCGCCCGTTATCGATTGATAACACGTCGTTCGCCAGCAGAGGTAACTGTAACTTGATGGATTGTGCTCGGTGGATCTTGCGCTTGGTTTCCAACGCGATCGACCCGGGGCGATCTTGGACAGGATGTTCCCATGCCAGGTTGACGTTTCACCTGTTCCTTTTCGCTCGTTCGCGAAAGGAATCGGCATTCACGTTACGTGCATGCTCGGACGCTCGATCTGCGGACGCCTCCTGTTGCTGCCTCGCGAAATATTAATCACGCGTGAAAATGGCTTTCACGGAAAATGTATAATTCCCTCGCGCGTTCTTGCATCTTGATCTTGCTTGCGCGCCGCTGTATCGCGGCTAACGGGTGTTTGTTCGCGTTTAAATTACGCGTACACGTCGGTAACGTAACTTGCGCGTAACGTGAGTTATGCTCGCAGGACGTGCGACTGTCGCTCGTGAGTTATATTCGTACATACTCGGGCACATTTTCTTCGTTTCTTTCGTCAATCGCGACATCTTTGGTAGAATAAATTTTGCTTATTTGCATGGTTTGGAACAGCGATGGTTTAACATAAATATTAGTCAGTTAACTATCACTATCTTGAAGCGCAATTAAATCTAGAAAAAAAAAAATCGAGAAAAAGTGATTCAAATTATTGCCAATGAAAAATTGCAAAAACCTTCCCGCGTCGAATGTTTTATTATTCGAATATGTCAGTTACAACTTTTAAGAGAGAATTGTTTTGATCGAACCACCAATCGACAGTTTGCACTATTAATTTTTCTGGCCGATAATTATTACGAAGAATCGAAGTAAATTTTTCTAGTCGATAATATTGGCAACAAAGAATATGTTCGGTCACTTGCAATTGTTACTGTAACCAAAACGTTTGACAATCGAAATGTTTTCATCACATAGTTCCTTAAAACATTTCTTTCATTACTTTGTGGTTAGTGTATTCTTGACTTAAATAACAAACGAGATAATCCCTTATTGATTCTTCTTGATAAAAATATTAATGACATTTCAGATCGAATTTACTGTATATATTTTTCAGACATTCCCTTGTAATTTTATTTAACGATCAAACGGTTCTTGAATATTACTACTTTCTTCATAAACTGAATTATTAACAAATAATATTTCATTATTATATATTTTAATATTTATCATTTATTATTATATATATTATGATATATTTTCGGTCGTAATAAATTTTCATCAATCGCAGCGAAATTCACGCAGGCGTACGTGAAACATGTATACGGGGCTGACGTCAAGATTCAAAAATTGGTCGACAATGGCTTGATCGATTGCGACTTTTGGACAAACGCGCTGTTTCGTGGCATCTCTACTCGATCGAGTGGATCGTTTTATGCAACAGAAATAGACGGCTCGAGAGGGCCTATTATGTCGTGACACGTTATGTATCATTCCGAGTGTTGGCCTCCTGTCAGAGGTCTGATCAGGCCTCGCGGTAAAGAACGATGGGAAAACGTGCACGGTTGATACATGATCGTGGATCCTCGATCCGTCGACAGGTTACTGGTCAGTAGTACATCGTGCAGGATATCGATTCTGTCGAAGCTTGTTCGAGCTATAAATAAACAAAAAAAAGAAAAAAAGAAAACTTGATAACCTGCTCGTCCTTGCGGCTCAAATTAATTATAGATGAGAATCTGTTTACTATGTAGGAGATATATACAGTTATACTCGCGAAAGTGTTCGAACAATTGCAGGAACTTTTTCATTACAGTACAATACGCGTCGCGATACGAAACATTTTGATGTTTCATTGATGTCGTAGTGACGATTAACGATGACGTTGATCAAATCTAGAAATATTTATGAAAATTACGAGCTCCGTACGTTGGTAAAATTATTAACTTTTGGGGACTTTTTTTTATGAATAGATATATTAGATGTGTCAAATCTAAATTACAAAATATTCGAACAGTCGTTGGAAACTTTTTATGAATATCTTACATGTAATAATAAATGTTTCGATATTCTCAAGAATAATTAGAAAATTATACGATATGTTTAACGTATCGTATCAAGTACTTGAAATTAACGTTGAAACAAATTTAAAAATTATCAACTACCTAAAGAAGACCCAACTACTAGACCAGTTATAAAGAGATAATTCCAATACGTAATTCGCTAAAGACCTCGTAGTCGATGCGACTCTAAACCTCCATATATAAAAAAAAAAAAATTTTTTTTAAATATATACAGAAATGTAATACAAGTACAATTGAGATATTTGAACACGTATGTTTAGAAATTTCTTCACGAATACGTAAGAATCTTCATAAAAATTCTTTCGTGAGAAGACGCGAGATATCTTCGATTCTTTTCTACCACAGATGTATACTTCTTATTGTACACCTATTTCTATCGGTGTCCACGAGTCCCGAACAATGTCCGTATCGCGGCAATATTCACACCTGCAACAATCCGAAATTTCGTATTCACGAGCAAATCCACCTACGTCGCGGCAGCCGCTCCATTACTCATTGGAAAGACAATGCCCATTGAAAGCCTTCCAGAAAACAAGCATTCACACCTCGCGTACAACCTCGAAATCCTCTTTATGGAGAAGGGCCTCTGAATAAGAGAAGCGGCGCAGCAGGCGGTCTCGATTACAATGGCCAGTTCCTGCTGGTGTCAAGTTGATTAGCTCGAGCCCGTGAGGTTTCGAGGCACGTGTCCTTTAACGGTGACCGTTATGTGGACGTGACCTATGTCGTCGTCCATGGTGGAGGCCTAGGATCAATGAGCGCTCGTTTCTTGGAAGTTAAGATTATGCCCGTGGCTATGCACAATGTTCCACTGCTAACGGTCCGCCTGTGCACCAGTGACCTGAACACGAGCCGAGCAAACTTCGCCCCGTGCTATTGTTCCTCTTCTTCTTCTTCTTCTTCTTCTGCTTTGTCCTAAACCAACGAGACTGGCTACACTGTTTTCTCCTCTAATTGTCGCTAATAGGCACAGTTTATTGGTCTTTTCCTCGGTAATGATAGGTTCTAGTTCTTGGATAGTTCTCGGATCGTTTGCTCCTTGGAAGTTCGTAGCAAATTGCCTATTGAACAGGATGGTTCTACCCTGTTTTTTTTTTTTTTTTTTTTTTTTTTTTTTAGCGAGCTGCAATGTATTCTGCGTGCGACTTGAAGGCACAACACTTCGTTAAATATGTGTCAATATTAAAGTCAATCAATACTCAATGATTTACTTGTGACGATTATTATAGCGATTCTCAGATGTTGAATTGAAGTGATAGGTTTAACATAATATAATTTTCAAATTCTGATATACACATATGAAGAAAAGTCTTTGTCTATTTATTGTGTATTAACAATACTTTGTGTATTTATTGTTTCTGTAGTTGTGGTATAATTCTACATAAAATATGTATATATTAAAATAGAAAATAAAATATACATATAGAACATTTCTTTTTTTAATTCATTTCACTTTTACTTTAAATATATTTGAGAATTGATTTAACACGTGTCTTCATGATAAATTTTTCTTAAATTAATTCTTAATATAATATTATATTATATTATATTATATTATATTATATTATGTATATTATGTTGTAGGTATACATATATGTATAGGTATATAATACTGCACTATACTGCAAAATAATGTAATACATAACACCATAATGAACTATAACAATTTATTTAAGTTAAATGATTAATTGACGCGACGTTGAAAGACGTTCTGCAATATAGAAGATTCAGTCTTCTCTAAAAGAATGTTATCGATCTAAGAAAGAAAAAAGAAACTAGCAGGAACAAGAATGCAACATTTTTATAATACTGCACTATACTGCAAAATAATACATAACACCATAATGAACTATAACAATTTATTTAAGTTAAATGATTAATTGACGCGACGTTGAAAGACGTTCTGCAACATAGAAGATTCAGTCTTCTCTAAAAGAATGTTCTCGATCTAAGAAAGAAAAAAGAAACAAGAATGCAACATTTTTATAATACTGCACTATACTGCAAAATAATACATAACATCATAATGAACTATAACAATTTATTTAAGTTAAATGATTAATTGACGCGACGTTCTGCAATATAGAAAATTCAGTCTTCTTTAAAAGAATGTTATCGATCTAAGAAAGAAAAAAGAAACTAGCAGGAACAAGAATGCAACATTTTTATAATACTGCACTATACTGCAAAATAATACATAACACCATAATGAACTATAACAATTTATTTAAGTTAAATGATTAATTGACGCGACGTTGAAAGACGTTCTGCAACATAGAAGATTCAGTCTTCTCTAAAAAAATGTTATCGATCTAACAAGAAAGAAAAAAGAAACTAGCAGAAACAAGAACGAAGCATTTTTATTTCCACGTCGTCCATCTTTAAGAGTCCACGCTTGAAATCGAAGAAGACACCTCCGACAGGCTGTCTTAATTCCAACGTGTCACGAGATTAGAAAAGATCCTTAGACAACTTGATCCGCGTGTCTCCCCTCTCGTGTACGAATATTTCCATCCTTCTTCCTTCATATCCTTATTGGATTTAACGCGTCGAGCGTTGAGAAAGATCGTCGTCGATCGTTCGTCGCTCGAATTCCTCGCTTGTCGCGCACGTTCGCCTAATTTGATCCTGGTTGGTAAACGAACCCAGCCGATGATCCGGCTTTCTTCCACACCGACTCGACTGGTTTCTGGCTTCTTGCAAAGCGAAGAGATAAAAGAAAGCGAAAGGGACAAAAAGAGACGAAGAGAGACGAGTCTAAGCGAACTGTTCTCTGAGAGAAACAGTTTTGCCTTTCGTCGTGGAAACCGACGATTTGGGGGTGAGCGATCGTATTTGGCGTGGCTGTTCGAGTGAATCCTCTCGTTTGAAGGAAAAGACAAAGATAAGAATAAATGCGTTTGATTGTTAAAGAGCGTAGAGATTGCTAAGAATCGTAGCAATAATTGGACAGTTGTGCAATTTTTAAAGAATTATTGTAAAATGATTTAAAAATTATAGAAAACAGGGCAACTTAAGTTTTTAATAGATGTAGCGATGGATTACGAAATTGCTTGGAGTAATTAATTTCTTGGAATATGGAGGTATTTATCTATGTGTGATAAAAAATACAAACCACTTTGTTAAATAATATATTGAATTCCAGTTAAATAATGAGCTGTAAATTCGAGCTTGAATATGAACATACAAAGGTACTTTAAAAATTTTGATATTCGATTAGTTCTGAATGTAGAAGTGTTCAGAGCTTGAAACTCTTAATTAGTCTAGAATTTTGGCCTTAATAGATTGTGAATTTTTATGAATTTTTATGCACATTTTAATTGAAAAAGTAAAAATAGAAAATCGTTTTTCAAACGTACTAAATATCGTGGAAAGAATTATATCTTGGATATTTTCACATTTCTGTGAAATTTCGCAATTGAAAATAGTTTATAAATGCACAAAAATCTCCAAAAATGATGAGTATTCGATATTTTACAAATCCTTTTATTTTTTTTTCTATTCTGAAAAAAATCTGAGTTTAAAAGATACTTGAGGATCTTTTCTTTTAATATTATTAATTTTTTGCTTTAAAATATCGAGTCACACTCGTGGTACGAATTATGATGTCACTTTGAAATTGCCACACAATTCGAATTAGAATTTTACATTTAAATTCTGTAACATAAAAATTAGAAAGTACAAATCACATACGGTGTATTATAATATAATAATACTTGATTACAATGACCGTAANTATATATATATATATATATATATATATATATATATATATATATATATATATATATATATATATATATATATATATATATATTACAGTTCTAATATATAACAATTCTAATATTACAGTTTTATATATATATATATATATATAACAATTCTAATAATTGACGTTTACTCAAGAAGTTTGAAAAGAAAATCACAAGACAAAGAGTCCAAACTGAGTCCTCGACAGTTTCACAAGAATTTTGTTTCTATTCTCGCATGTACACGTTTAAACAAACTCCCGCGCCAAGTAACTTCATCAGTGAAAATAAACTCACTAAAAATATAAAAATGAAAAAATCAAATCTCGACGTATTCGTGCAAAGACGACGAGGAAACCGAGCTTCCAAACCAAAGTCCACGACTGGAGATTCGAGCTCGTCTGGACGGTTAGCCACACGAAGGACAGAGGGGAGATGGACATGCCTCGTCTCGCGGCGACTCGAATGATACACGAACTTTTCCATCGAAGTAATTCCGCTCATTACATCCACGGGGCGCTCATCACGCGCCGCTGATGATGATACACCCGGGTCCGGCGGAGGCCGCACCACGCGGGCAGGCACCACGAAGAGATAGTTAGCCGCTTGTAACGACGACGGGGTGATAAATTTTCGCGTGTCGGCTAACAAGACCGCTCCGGAACAGGCCGCCTCGAAAATTGCATAGCCTTTCTTAGAAATTCACCGCGGGTCCTTGCCGCGGTTTAGCCTACAGCCTGGCCACTCGCGCGCGCTTCGTCCGCGCAGACGAAAACACGTAGGCGTCTAGGGACAACGTCCTGGCTTTCAGGGTGCGTTCAACCCGCTGGCTCGCGGCTGGCTCGCGGACCGCTCGGCCGAAATCCTTGAAAGGGGGGCGGTTGGAGAGAGAGAGCGGCCGCGCGGTGACAAGGGTACGTACATACACCGGGAGAGAGGATCTCTTCGTTCTCTGTGTGTTAGATCGGCGGGGATCATCGTGGGAAGAGGCCCAACCGCGCCCACACGCGTTCGACAAACCGGACCTGTCCGGGACGATCTTCTTCTTTCCGTGCACACGCGTGTCCGTCCGTGACGGCCGCGTTTCTCATCCGAGAAGGGGGCTACCTGCTCCTTTTCACTCGGCCTGGCCACTCGTCCCCCGGACTAATAGCCGGACGAGACGTTGTCCACTTTTCATCTCGATAAGTGGTCGTTTCTTCGTGGCGACGTTTAGATCGGACGGACGAACGCGCGAGAGCGTTCGTTCGCCGATTCGAGAGGCGTGTCCATGGTGAATTAATTCTTTCTTTCTTTTTTTTTTTTTAATCTCGATGTACGGGACGTAGAGCGTGCGGAACGAAAGTTAGAGAGAACACGGTAGAAATGTGGAGGAAATGGAACAAAGTTGACAATTATAGTATGACGAATCGTCATTCAGCGAGCTGAATGAATTTCTACGTTGTATTTATACACTGTCGTGAGTAAATAAAATTGAACATTTGGCGCGACGTCGATAAAAGTTCGCTAAATTTCTTTTCTCTCTTCAGTGTTAGTTAATTTTCATAATTTTTGCTTTCTCGCTGTTTCGCGTTTCGTTGCGTTTAGTGGAAACTTTAAAAGTTCTCGCTTCCAATTTTCTTTCATTTAACGATACGATTTTTATTTAAAAATACGAGAAATAAAAATTGGTACTGGAAAGACAGACTTCGTCGAAACGTAGTATCGAATTTTTAATGGAATTGCGCCAGATGTTCAGCTATATATGCGAACGACAGCGTATTTCTGTAATATGATATAGAAATTCATACAGAAGATCGAAAGTTCGTGAAATTTGAACAAGAAATTAAACGAGAAATAAATTCGTCGAATGTCCAGGAGCAAAAACCAACAAACAAGTGACAAGTATATCCAGAATTAATTTTTTACAAAGAATGTTGCCAGACTTTGTTGGTTCAAGGTTTTCATTTAAAAGCCTTTTGACGAAGACCAGTCGAAAGCGACGATCTCGTGCGTTCATTCAGAAGCCCGGCACGCCACCCACGTGTTCGTGCGCGGCTCGTTAGATGACAGACGCAATTTGACCCATTAGCACAATCGCATAACGCGGCTAACGGAACCGGTGGAGGCGCAGACCGGAAAACAGCGGCGCGATTCAGAATGCCAACGCGTGCCGCATCGCGCTTGCCTTGCCCTGTATGTCCATATACGCGACCAGTCGCCTCGCTTACCCACGAGTACTCGCGTGCGCGCGTGCGTGCACGCGCCCTCACGAAGAGGCGGAATTCCTCTTGGACCTAAACTTCGTGAATCCTCGAGCAAAATTCGTCCAGTCGTCCGATGAATCCGCGATAGGAATTTTCAGCTTTGAGCAAGTGCATACATTCTCGCTCAGAAATCTTAGGACAAGCATATTGTGATATAATAATTAGAATAATATAATAATGGTAATATTATAGTAGTAATAATATTACTATTTCTCGCTTAGAAATCTTAGAACAGGATATTAATATAATAATATTAAAATAATATAATTACTTAATAATGGTAATATTATGGTAGTATAATAGTAGTAGTAATATTACTATTTCTCGCTCAGAAATCTTAGAACAAGCATATTAATATAATAATATTAGAATAATATAATAATGGTAATATGGTAGTATAATAGTAACAGTAATATTACTACTATTATATTATACTAGCAATATTGTAATAAAAGAATGTAATAATATTGTAATAAGAATATAATAAATATATAATAAAAATAGTACAACGAATAGAAATTACAGATTATACACAGTGAATGCAATATAAATTATACGATGTGAAAGTACAACATGTAGTATTATTAAATTATGTGCACGATGTTATAATAAAAGAATATAAGAATATATTAATATTGTAATAAGAATATAATAAATATATAATAAAAATAGTACGACGAATAAAAATTACAGATAATACACAGTGAATGCAATACGATGTGAAAGTATACATGCAGTATTATTAAATTATGTGCACGATGTTATAATAAAAGAATATAAGAATATAATAACATTGTAATAAGAATATAATAAATATATAATAAAAATAGTACAATGAATAGAAATTATGGATCATACACAGTGAATGCAATATAAATTATACGATGTGAAAGTACAACATGCAGTATTATTAAATTATGTGCACGATGTTATAATAAAAGAATATAAGAATATAATAACATTGTAATAAGAATATAATAAATATATAATAAAAATAGTACAATGAATAGAAATTATGGATCATACACAGTAAATGCAATATAAATTATACGACGTAAAAGCACAATATGTGATATTATTAAATTATGCGTGTGATAAATACAATTCATAGAATATAAAATTAAATACAATAAATTTTATATTTTATTTGAATACAATAAATACGAAATATATTTTATACAATAAAGACTCTGTTAGCATATGCTAGGTTACATTATAAAGTATGCATACACGGTAATCCACGATAGGTGCTGAATATTAAAAACAAAAGTAAGGTCGATGAGTGTGTACGTATTTAGTTTTCTCTTATATGAATTTTCTTCACGTAATTTCATACAGTATACCATATACATTAAGTACCTAAGTGAAGTTTAAGTAAAAATTTCTTTCTCTTACTAAATATTTTTTCGGTAGAGTTACTTTTTAAAATCAACAGAGTTCAAGTTTATTTTATGTATGTGTCATATAATTAATTGAAAGATTTTGACACTATGTACTTCTGCATTGTGACTTTCTGCAAGTGACTATTATATTTTCTTAATGCTAGATGATCGTATGCAATTTATCGGTAAAGCAGATATTGGTAAATTTTTTTCTTCTGAAGATAGAAAATTTGATAAGAGCAAAAGGGAATACTTATATATTTAGAAAAAGATCGTTGACTGTGGAGGTAATTGTTTCAACGAATAAAATTTTTCTGTATGTGCTTAATTCTTGTTCTGTGAAACTGCTCGAATTACATTATATTATATATATATATATACAATATAACATATAACAGTAATATTACAATATTGTATAACACACAGTATTATAATGTAATATAATTTATTATGATATCAAGTAATCAAAAAGCAGTTTCATATAATATTATATAATGCAGAGTATCGCACAATAAAATATTATAATATTATAATTTTACAATTTTCCGAAATTTCAACCATTCAATTGCATTCTAACAATTTTTCTTCGAAATCTTCACAACTCTCGTCTCTCCATCGTAATAAAACACCATCTTGCCAATAATTGCGGCGAGTAAACTTAAAGCTTACTTACGCCTGCAGCGCAATTTCCCCCCCCCCCCCTTTTCTTGCAATTTATTTGCAATAGAACGGATCGTCGATTCCACCGTTCTCCCGGCAGGACGAAGGGCAGAGAGACCCGGGGCTTCGTGCATCAAGATCGGATCGATTCTCAAGAACGAGAAAGTAATGGCCCATGAAAATTCACGAGCCACGGGGCTGCGCCGAGCGATAGACTGCGTGGTAAGTGGCTAATCGTGATCATGAATAAACATTATCGTGGAAATTGTGACATCTCGGCGACGATTCTTGCGGTTACCTCATCCTCGCCTCGCCTCTTCTCTCGTCCCGTCACCCTCCTCCGCCATTCTCTTCGAATCGCGTCTCCAGCTAGGCTAATTAATTCGAGCCGGCGTATCGATAATTAAGCCACGAACCCGTGGGCCAGCCGTGGCGCGAAATAATCGCGTTTTTCCCTCGTTTCAGTCTCGTTCGAGGGAAGATAATCTGATATCTCGCGGCAGAGTTTATGGGCCATAGGGTGCAGCACGTTGAGAATATTTGGATTTTTCGAGGACGTTGCTACGTGCTACGTGGAGCGTCGTTTACAACGTCGAACACATGTACGCGTTGATGAAAGCCTCGATCGTCTCGCAGCGTGATTTTAAAAATGACAGTCTTTGCGTTGTTGCAGACGTTGCTTGGGGAATTTACGAGGAAATTTCGTTTAGTAGAAATCTTGATCTAAAAGTCGCGCGATAACTGGATCTGCGGATCCTCGCATGATTCCAGGATATTATGAAATTTTACGCTGTCTGCGAACTTTGATGCGTGAATGCGCATTCTCGTTTTAACCCCTTGCGCTGGCAGCGACTGGTTGCGCGGACCGTAACGAGTGACCGAACCGTGTACAATAATTCGTCGCTTTCTTTTTCTTTTGAACTTCGTCTGTACGACATCACTGGATAGAAATTATGAAGGAGTAATCAACTTATCATTTGTTTTGTCTGGGTTATATTTGAATATACTTAAAACTGAGTGAACGTTGCAATTTTGGGACAAAAGATTCTCGACGCGCGTGGCACGTCATTCCAGCGGAAGAGAATCAACCAACGAGAAGTTATTTAAGGTCTCTGACAAAACATTGAAACGAAAATCATCGGGATAATATAATAATATAATATAATATAATGATATAATAATAGAACAAGTCTCTTTAATTTGTCCTTTGATATCGAATTAACGCAATGTATATAAAATTAATATTTGCGACGAGAAGATAAATAATTGAAATTCTTTTATTAACAGTGAATTGGCTAAAAGTTCTATATAATCTACTCTCAGATACAGACATTCAATCTTATACCACGGTCTTGCACATTTTGTGCCAAATATTCTACTTATAAATCATCCGTGCAATTATGTTTCCGTTCAAACAGAAATCAACATTAATTTCAACAAAAAAAAAAAGCTCTAAAACTCTGAAATCCGTCATATTGAATTGTTAGACAATTTAATTGGATAATTAAAAACTCTCTCTCTCTCTCTCTCTCTCTCTCTTCTCACTATATATCAAAGGTTTATTTATTTAATGACACGAAAATATCAAAGATGACTTAATTCTGGACACAAGGGATTATTTCTCGACCATTCACCGCACAGGTTGAATTTCTCGCGAATATGTAAATATCCACAGTCTAGCGTGACAATATTCGAGGCTTCTCTCGAGCATGTCCCAAGAAAAAAAAAAAAAAAAAAAAAAAAAAAAAAAAAAAAAAAAAAAAAAAAAGAAAAAAAAGAAAAGAAAAGAAAAAGCGCAGTCGCGAAGAATCGGTGAGAGCCGAAAGAAACGTAGGATATCAGAGAGAGAATTCGCGTTGGTACACACGCCATCCGCGTCCTTTATCCGGCCAGGTGAAATTCGTCGAGGGAAAAGAGTGGTAACGCAGACGTGGAAGGTGCAGTCGCAGTAAAACGACCGGTAGGTAGGCTGTAGAAGGTAAACCCGTCGTACCGGCACCGTTCGTGGTCCGCGGGCATTCCAGGCGACGCCAACGTGCCCTCCTCCTCCTCCTCCTCCTCCGCCGCCTCCTCCACCTTCTCTTTCTTCTCCTTCTTCTTTTCCCCTGGCCTGGCCACCTTCTTCGCTCCTCTCTCCACGCCACCCCTACGAACCTCTCCCATCGTTGCCTCGCAATAATGCAACTGCATGCACTTGCGTTATCGACGGACTATAGGATGTGGACTACCGTGTCGCAGAAAAGAAAGAGGCACTGTTACGTAAAGTCGAGAAATTTACCCCCATTTTCACCCCCCCCCCCCCTCGAGGATTCATTTTCTCTTTTCATTAACCACTTGGGCGGTTCGTTTTATTTTTTGAGAATGTGCGCTGGTGTGCTTGATTATTTTTTTAACACAGTAAATACACTTGCCCCAAGGTTGAGTGAAATTACAACAGAGTGATAAGTTTTTGTGTTTCTTTGAAAAATTTTTAATTTTATTGGTTTTATTTTATTTTTTTTTGTTTTGTCTTTGTTTTGATTATTTTTTTTTAACACAGTAAATACACTTGCTCCAAGGTTGAGTGAAATTACAACAAAATGATAAGTTTTTGTGTTTCTTTGAAAAATTTTTAATTTTATTGGTTTTATTTTATTTATTTTTTTTTTGTTTTTGTTTTGATTATTTTTTTAACACAGTAAATACACTTGCTCCAAGGTTGAGTGAAATTACAACAGAATGATAAGTTTTTGTTGGTGTTTCTTTGAAAAATTTTTAATTTTATTGGTTCTATTTTATTTTATTTTATTTTATTTTATGTTTTTGTTTTGTTGCCTTGAAATGTTCTAAAATTACAAATGTATGTAATTTTTCTACCTAAATTTTATTAAAAGTGAATTTTTTTTCTACGTGACGACATTAACGCTTAAGAGGGACGAAGCAAAGATCAATTAGAGTTTTAATTAGACCGTGGATTTTCATCCATTTGTGGAAGTTTGAAGGATGCGCAAAAATATGCAAAACATTCAAAGTGTTTAGGAAAGTTAAATTTTTTTTTAACCGTCTTCAAGGGGATACGAATTTGCACAAAAGTTTATGGTCTCTTTTGTTGAAAACAAATTGTGACATTCGTAAATTTGCACGAACTTGGCAAATCAAGAGCAAATGTTTCTCGAGCTGTTACGAAGGAAAGATGGTTAAAATTTGATCGCGGAGAACGAAGAAATTTCTGTTCGATCGGCCGTTCAACGTTCATTTTTAACGTTCAGTTTCACCGCGAGTACATCTACGGTTTAATTGTATCTTTAAGTTGAATTCTTTTGCGCAACGAAACCTCGTAAATTGTCCGCAGGAAATAATGATAAATCGGAAAATGTATGTAAATTTTAATAGCACGTAGTTACTGCCTGTACAGTTAAACGAAAATTTATGTGAGTTGTTAATTAGCCGTATGAATAAATGCAATTCCCTTGGCCATGTTGAGACGCAATCACGACGTTTTAGATGGACAAATGTACAACCAATAAATTACCAATTATCGGGCTCTACGAGGTAAATGATTCATTGTCAGTCCAATTAACTAACGACGTTATAGTATACCTGCAGGTATACGACGAAGAAAAATCGCGGCTCGAATCGTTAGTAGATATATTCAACAGTGTCCAAGTGAAATATCAAGTAATCTGTTTTTTTACTGAAAATCCCTCGGAGCTGAGTTCTTGAGTTTGAATTTTCGTTGCTTTTCGATACAGTGGGAATTTGAACTTTTAACTCTCGCTCAAATTTTGGAGATTCACCCTTTGTGAATATTAAATTACTATAATATTATAAATGTTATAAATATAATTATAAAGTTATAATTACATAAAAATAATATAATAAATATAATAAAATAAAAAATATAAATATAATTAATATAAATTTATATATATATATATGTGTGTGTATTCAGTATAACAAAAATATAGACGTAATAAAATATTTCATTCATAATATTTCATGTCTCACATGTTTCATAATGTTACAATTTCTACAAACTTCAATTAATGTAACGGTATTACAATATTCTCAAAACAGTGTAGAAGAAGTCTATCTAGTCCAAAAAGTAGACTCTCCAAATTTTGGAGCACCAGTTGTGCGGATGGCGCAGCTGTCAAATGTTTAAATATCTCGCTCACGAGTTAAACTTAAATTAAACAAGTACAGAAATAAAATAAAATCCTCGATATCTCAACACGACTTCAAATTTCTCAGCTCTAGAGTATGGAGTACATGTAGCGGAGTAAATACGAGAGATTTTCGTCTTTTTATTCGAGGCAACGACGGTAAATTAGAGTGGTCTTGATCGTGAACGTGCCGATACTCGTGACCCAGTGTGCCGCAAAGTCAGCGAGAATAAGTAGATTCGTTCGACTACTTCGTACAAATACGTTACAATACAAATACGTACAAATACGACAATTTTCTAGAACTACTTGTTATGCATTGAACAACGTCGTGGACGACGGAGTGTCGTCCAACGAAGATTTTACTGCCGTTATACTGCCTACGTCCCCCTTCGTCCACATGTAGAAATTTAATTACATACGCGGTGCGCACGAGTAAAAGGGGGAGGCGCGATGAATTAAGTTTCGCGCGCGAACGAATTAATACAACGATCTCACTTGGTACCTGCTAACTGTAATTAACGCTTTTCCGCGAATCCGTCACTCTACCGTCGAAACGTTTTATTTGCCTTTCGTATGCAGGCTGTTTAACACGTTGAAGTTGGATCACAAGTTACGATTCAATATAGATAATACACAGGGTGTTTCTCAATATTGAGAAACGAGCGGCATTCTACTAGTGAAAAAATATACCAAAGATAGGGAATAAAATCATTTTAGGGATGAAATCAGTTCCGAAATTCTGAAACTTTCAAAACTTGAAATGAGAAGAAAAAATTTACTATTTTTATATATTTTTTATAGTTAACATTGTTATATAAATTTTCTTTTTTTTAATCACAGTTAAATAAAATATGAATAAAGGTGTATCAACGTACGAAATATTTAATCCAGATTCTTGTTTAAGAATGTCGACTATGGCAAACGTATTGAAAAGTTAAGATCTGGAATTTTTCAAAGTTAAGATCTGGATATTTNTATATTTTATATTTTATATTTTATATTTTATATTTTATATTTTATATTTTATATTTTATATTTTATATTTTATATTTTATACATATAAACGTAGTTTTTGAAAAAAAAATACTTGACGCGTATTTTTTTTCTTATCGACAGTCGTCAATGTTGAAGAGGTGAAAACTACCCTCAAAATTGGTAGTCTGGAACATATTTTGTCAAATTACTGAAAATACTGTTTTTTGCGTAAATTGATGAAATTAGTATTTTTTGATGATTAATTTTGCGAAAAAAATCACTTGTTTAAACAATATATTTAAAAAACCATATTTTCAAGTAAACAGTGATATATTTTTTTCGATATTTGTTTACGAGAAACATGAAATTAAAAATAAATCAGAATCTTGATTTTCGCGTCATGAAAAGAATTCATCATTCTCAAATCTTTCACTTTCAAAGCAGAGTACAAATGCGAACAACTGAGCAGACTACTTCGCTTTTACGAAGCAAGTTTCAAATCGCCAAAAGAAGGAGGCACAAAATTCCAAATTCTCGGAACTCTTGGATTTTGGAAATCCAACAATCCATTCGTAAATTTTCCCATTCGAGTCGAGTCATCGTTTCCGAGAAGTAGTTCAAGTTCAATTCAATTACACTCGAATCTCGCTAATTCCTATCTGGATCGATCAGTCGTGCATCGTGCATCGATTCACGAGTTCTCCGTCTGTAACCATCTATAACCAGCAGGCAGTAAGAGCCCCAACAACAGAACGACGCCGGATTGCAACATTCGTCCGAGACATTCGAACGAAACAGCGGAGTCGGAATCGCGAGCGAGATACGCTCGACGATACCGGCCTCTCGCGATCGCTCGACGACGGCGTTATTTGTCACGCGGTGCAAATCGCGGGGCTTTCTTGCCGTCGGCGGCAGCCGAGTCGAAAGAGTTTCGCTTGTATCGTGACAGATTGTACGAGGTGGAACTGCGACTAATTGAGTCGTCTCTCTCGTCTCGAGACCTAACCCACCTTCCCCCTCGGCCACCCCCTTTCGCTCCTTTTTCTTTCAGGTTCCTTACCCGCCCGTTAAGGTTCGCCTTTCACGCTATTGATGACTGTTCGTTTAATCTCGTTCCATTCTGCGTCCCTGCATAAAGACCGCTCGTCCATCACCGCCGAGATTATGATAGGAGGCTGCTTCAATGAAGACATTACGCGTACGATGGCTCGGGGATTCATCTTGGCTCTTACGAGAGCTTGTACGAGAGCTAGCCCGATTGTAACGACCAAGGGGTCTTGCCTTGAGACGCAATCTGCGAATCGGCCGGGCTTTTATTTCTTCTCCTCCGCCCCAACTTCCCCCCCTCGAGCGAACGATGAATCGAACGGAGAGGCAGCCTGCGGGCCTCTCTGAACGAAGATGAAGCGTTTCTCAGGGGTGGAACCCGCGGTTTTCATCCTTCGAGGCTTCCAGCTCGGCTCTCGATTGTGCCTCGGGAGTACCACGCATTCTCCCCTTTCGTTTGTCGCGGTCTTTACAATGGGATTTCGTTCGCGGCGTCGTGTTATCCTACGGGGAAAGGAATTTAACGCTTCGATGGGGGAGGGTTTTGAGGCCTGGATGTGGATTTAAATATTTCGTGGAGTTTCTTAACTCCATACGAGACGCTGTTACTATTATATTGGGGAAATTTGAAACTACTTTGGAAACGTGTATAGGATTTGCAAGGTATTTGTTGTGAATATATTAATTTAGTGAAAGATTGTGCAATGTAAATCATTTTAGACGTGTATGATGAATAAAGATGACTCTATTATGACGTCTACGAGACAATTAGATTAAATATCTTGCAATTTCTATGTATTATATATTTGAAGAATTGTTCTAAACTGGATCGGTGCCATCGTGACAGTAGAGTTTCAATGTTAACCCTTTGAGCGCCTAAAATTACCAAAAGTGTAAATGTTTAATACTGAATGAGAAGTAATAATAACAAATGAAGAATACATTCATCTCTAAATATACATCTTCAGATATATTTATTCAATATATTATGATTTTATTTATTAAATTTCTTATAACCAACAGTATCCATCATTTAAAAAAATTTCTACAAGCAGTTGAACACTTTCATCAGAAATTGCAGGTAGGAATTAGTCGAATTTTGAAAAATTGTTTAATCAGCATAATACAAGTATTTCGCGGATGTCATAAGAGTATTGACGATTGCATCAATAAGCATATATATCTTTATTTGTTACATGTTGAAAAATGATCATTCCTATTGCACACACATAAACCCTCTGTACGTTTCAAGTATTTTTCCAATATTGCCATAATCGTGACAATCCTGTCTCATTACGATGGTTAACGAAAGTTCCAAAATGCGTTAAGAGTTCGAGCAATTTCGTGAATCACTGCACGCCGTAGGAACATCTGGGATTGAAAATCCGGGATACAAAAGAGATCCTCGCGAAGGATTTCAAAAAACCTTTTCACTCCTTTCGTCTCTTTCAAGTCCTCTGCCACGAATCAGATAACGTTACGTAAACGTTTCAACCCCTAACGATTCATCGAACGACACCCGACCCTGTCTCTTTCTATTTACTCACGCTTCCTCTGACCTCCTTACAGTTCTTTACTATCAAAAAAAAAAAAAAAGAATGGTTAAGGAAAGTATTGGGACATCTTTTGTCCGAGCTGTTCGTTCGCGTCGAGCCCCGCTCTATTGTGCACGTCCATTTCATGCACGATCGTGCTCGACTCGAAATTCGAAAGAAAGTGTTCCACTTGCCGTCAATAATATCGGATTCTCGTTCTAGGCTTGCATGGTAAATGTAACCTGGATATAACCGGAACAGGTGAAAGCAACAATAATATCGTTCCTTCGTTGATTTGCTATATAATGAGGCATCTTTAACTCGATCAGTGACCGTCGACGAGCGTTGAAAGCAAAGAGGTGGAAAACCTCGGCGTCGTGCCGGCGTTTTTTACGGACCGATTGACGTGAGAGATCCAGGGGGAGTGAATTTTATGGGTCTCGCGGGATCGACACGCTTCGAATTGCTAAATTACGACCTCCTTTCGTCGGGTTTCTTTTTTTTTTTTTTTTTTTTTTTTTTCATTTCTCTCACTTGCTCTCGCTCCCTTCTTCTCGCGATTACACCTCATGC
>NW_025110299.1:25086-49355 GCF_011392965.1 Frieseomelitta varia | reverse complement strand
GGGGGTGTTTTTTTTTTTTTTTTTTTTTTTTCTCTCCCCGAATGGACTTGGCAACGAAGAGATCCGAATGAATTATACAGATGCTGGATAGTAATGACCGTTCGAACGATCGTTGTATGTATAAATTACTGTTGATTACGATCATGATGCCTGAGGATCTACATTTTCGACGTTTAAGTTAACCTCTTGCGCTGGAAAGACGTGCCACGCGCGTCGAGAATTTTTCTTTGTCTTAAAGTTGCAACATTTTCTCAGTTTTATGTATATTTAAATTTAACCCCAGGCAGAACAAATGATAAGTCGATTACTTCTTCATAGTTTCGATCCAGTGATGTCATACCGACGAGTTCAAAAGAAAAAAGAAAGCGACGAATTATTGCGTACGGTTTGGTCACTCGTTATGGTCCGCGAACCAGATGTTGCCAGCGCAAGGGGTTAAAGGTTTGGATGGATATTTTCACTACGTGAAATATAGATAAGATATTTTACAGATAAGAGATTTTGTACTATCAATTAAACCAGGATTATCTTCAACGTCCTGTTTAACATCCTGAATTTAGTAATTAACAATTTAGTATTGATGTGATGCTAGTGTTTTATTGGTAACTTAGCAATAAATTTTATTAACTATTAATGTAATTATACATGTGATAAATAAAGAGATAGCACGCTTATTATATTTTATTATATTGTATTACGCGTCGTAAAGTAGGAAGTACGAGCAGATTATCAACATTAGTATCCTTGGGCATCGATTAGCCACGTGTGTTATTGCCGAGACACGTAATTTCTCAGAAATACAGGAACGAAAATGTAAATATCTCGCAGTCGCGAGGCGAACAAGTCGAATATTGACGCTCCTTAGTCGTACGGAAGCTGTCCGAAGCGTAACGTTCGTGTGAAATACAGCCGGTTAGGCGCGTATTAGCATAATAAATTTGAAAAATTGAGCCGCGAGAAATAGCTAAATACAGCTGAAATTGATATTGAAATTAAACGGAGAACATTATCCGGTGATAATAATTAACAGAACTGCAAAACTGACAATGGATTTACTAAAAGATCTTGATAATTAAAGAGAAAAAGTAGTGGATGATCGTAGTGTCTAAACGCTCCGAGTAAATGTACTATTCAAGCTCGACTGTGAGAAAAATTGCAAGAAAAAGCTAGAGTTACAAAATGTTAAGACTGTTCGATGTCTCTTAAAGAATTATAAACATGTGAAACAACAAAAACCTTGATTAAGACAAGAGCATAAGCTTGCAATTTGCAGATGCTACTATTATCATGATTTATTAAAGAAGCATACTAAGGTAAGACGGAAATAAAATTTATTGGAGCAGAATTAAAGTAGTATATTGAAATGATTGACGAACAAATTAACACGCGTATTAATAATAATAATTTTCATAGTGATGACGCGAAAGCTAATACTTTGCAAGCGAAAGAGATTCGTGTTCTAGAACCAACCAACTCTCCGGATTTGAATGTTATAAAAATATTATATACCAGAATGGAAGATAATTCGTAAATATTAATGAGTATCGTGAAGGAAGTGGAATTACATTTCACGAAAACATTTCACCTACATTTGTCAGAATGTTTGAAGGCCACACTGATTATAAATTAAACGATTTATACATAAAAATTAAAAGCGACAAATATTATTCTTTGAAATCCATAGTTACTTGTACAATTTTCTTCTTACTGACAAATCAGTGCATCTTTTTAGAGAAATTGATAATTCATTGAGCAATTATTAAACTGCAAATTTTATAAAAGAAAGTTTCGAAGCGCGAAGTTGCATACACATAATTTGAGAAAATATACAAAATATCCAAAATAGAGTATTCTCTATAAATTCGAATGAAACACTTGTCTACCGAGGCTTTGTTTTTTATTCCCCATTTTGATTTTCCCCAGTCTGATAATTATATTTCTAGAGAATGCAGTTTAAAAAATTTAAATTTGCTTCCAATTGTTATCACACTATGTAGTTGTGTAATTTCGCGTGAATTTAGATTCTGAAATATCGACTGTACGAACGAATAATATCCCAGAAAGCAACTACTACATAAAAGTTAACGTTTTAGAGATTCACGATGGCTGATCGCGATAGAAAACTTGGGTTCTAATGTTCTCTATGCGTATCTTAATTACATAGATTTGACCAGATTCGTTAATAATAGATTTTATTAGCGATGTTAATGGATCGTAATTATAGGCGAACATATTTCATTGGAAACGGTCAATTTATAAATTTAAAAAAATCGCCCAGTAAAACTGACTTAGCTCCTGCGAACGCGTATTTATCTAGGCTGCCTCTCATTTCTCTCCATCACGCTCTCACGAACTCTCTCTAATTTCTATGTCATTATTCTTCCGTGCTGTTATTAATTTGCTTACGACGTTGGATCCACGTGGTAATAAACGCCACCGTGACAATTAATCGTGAATACAGTCTCGGTTCGCGTTTAATCGCCGGGCATCATTCCGAGATATTATCCTCGTCGAACGGATGAATCATGACGCATTTGAAATAGTTACAGCAAGTGGCAATAATAAATAATGATAACAACAGATAATTTAAAGTGAGGAAAACAGTATCAGTCGATAGTATAATTTTACGAGAAAGAGATAACAGTGCTATATGTATTTTAGTGCATTAAAAACAATGTAATAATGAAGTATTGTGTCAGTGTATCTTAAAATACAATTTTCTGAAAAGGTATATTCAATATAAACCGTAAAAATATATTACTAGAGTTCTGGAACATGGAGTTGTTTGTGGTACATGAATTATTAGAAGTTATGTCGTAAAAGTCAGCTTTGGGCAGCATATTAGGTTTTGTAAAATTAATTTCGGTTCATTTGTTGAATGATTTTCTAAAGAAACTAAGCTTCAAATATTTTATTTATCTTTCCTGTCAATTTCCTTCTCTTCGTTAAATACATGTTATAAATAGAAATTAAATTTTCGACATATACTGTTTGACAGATAAATTTATGTCTGAAGTAGAAATAACATATTGTACTATATGGCGCAAATAATTAAGAATTAATAATTTTATTTATTCTCTGACTCGATACATTCTGACTTATATTCAGAATTTCATAACTTTGACTTAATACTATAATGAAGAGAACACATTTACCTTTGAACATGTTACTTTCTAATACGTTGCAACCCTCTTTGATGATTAATTTGTAACAAACAAACTAATTATTTCAAGCACCATCTAAGCACCGTCGAGCAGTTAATTAAAAGAATTTCCCTTAACCTAACCTAAATTCTGATACTGCGATAACGCTACGATATTATAAACGGAGTGTCGCTCAATAATTTCCAATGAGAAAATTGAGAGATCTCGCCGATGCTAACCGAAATAATAATTTCTGCCCGTTTAGATTCACTGAGACACGGGGGAGGAAAGGAAAAGGAAGAAGAGGAGACGGCTCTAACGAAAACTATTGGCTTAGACGAAGGCCGAACGAGGGTGAAACGGGAGGACGCTGCAGGAGGAAAAGGTAGGCGGATTATTTGCATTTTAATTTGCATATTAAAACACGGGTCCGTTGATCGGGCCCCGCGAAATATGATAGGGCCGCGCTCGTCGTGGCCGTCGCATTAACGTTGTAAAGGTGAGTTACACGACCGCAAGGCAACCCGACGGCCATGAGATCGTTCACGCATGCCGATCTTGAAATATGCACCCGCGGAGTGCAAGATTACCGGGCCGCGATAGCGCCCCCGTTGTCTCGATCGATACTATTATACCTGGCCTATCGCGTCCTTGCGATTCACTGTTTGCACAGAATCCACGGCGAACGAACGAAAGGATGATCGCGGCCACCGAGACTCAGGTTGTTACTCGCGATTTTGTCGATCATTCCTCCAGATTAGTTCGGTTATCCACCGGACGGGATCTGGAACAGGCAGGAAAATCGGCAGGGAAACGTTAACGCTGTGAGCTACAGACGGCTGACAGTTTACAAAAGTTCGTTTCGGGGAACGAAAGTTTGACATTTTTAAATATTAAAATTTTTTTTTTTTCATTTTCATTTCAATTCTTTTCACTTGATAGTTCGATATTTCGGTGTGGACTTTCGCCGCCGTTTGGCAGTTTCGAATGAATATTTGTAACTTCCAGGTGTCGGTACGATTTCGAGAGTTAAGTAGCGATTTACGATTTTCCATTTCATTTGGAATTTGATATTTTGCATTGTTTCGACTTAGAATTTAATATGTTTTTCAATATCGACTTCTCTCTTCGCAGTTTTTTTCACTAAGATCTCGCCAGTTTTGCATCGATTTGTGATTTTCATTACAACTTCTAATTTGGAATTAGATATTTTGGTATTCTTCTTTTTTCTTTTTTCGATTTTTATCGTTGTTTCGACGAGAGAATTTCTCGACTCGATTAATTAAGATTTTAGATGAGTTCGATTTTCGATTTTCATTTAGATTACAATATTTCGTATTGTTTCGGCTTTCACCAAAACAATATAGAGTAAAGTTTGAGAACAGTTTACGATTTCTCATTTTACAGAAGATAGTTCAGATCTCTGATGAAATGCACCATGCAAGAGATCCAGAAAATGTCTGTCGATTACAAACTGATTATTTTGAACATTATTAAATATTTATTGAAATACAAGATTTATGACCGTCAGATGAAACTTTCTTGTTTCTTCAATGAAACATAATTCAAAAGTCTGTATTAATTTATTGACAACTAGACCGTGGATTTAATATTGAATTTTGAATTCTTTAACATTGAATTAAATTTAGTTCAAAAAATTTCTAGTATTGAAAGTTTAATATTGAATTAAATTCAGTTAAAATATTTTGAAGTTTCTTTTTTTATATACTTTTATATTTATTATTTTATTATTTTATATTTGTTAGTTTTATATTATATAGTTAAAATATTTTGAAATATTTTTTTTACATATTTTTATATTTATTATTTTGTTATTTTATATTTGTCATTTTTACATTCTTTATATATTTATATATTTTATTCAGTTTTTCAAATATTACGGCATTAAATATCCGAATATTAATACGTGTCAGAGTACGTGTCAATTAAATTATCCAGTTCTCTGTTTATTTATTCCTGTTCGATCATTGGACGATTAAATGCTTTCACAAATTAATTACAATTACGTTTCATAATGGAGAATGAGATGAGGCGATGGATCAGAAGTGGTGGATTAATCTGACGTGAAATTGAGCATTAATGACGGAACGATCGCGTGCGGAAGTTGGAAGAGAAACGAGGAGTTTTGTAGAGTCACGGTTAAACGTTGGAAAATTGACCTGACGATTAGTATTCCTTGATATTTGAACAATATACGAGCTCTCTTAAGAGTTACTAACGATGTAAGCACGTTAATTGAATTTAATTATTACACGGAGATACAATTATTAATTCTTCTCTATTGGAATTGCATGAATTGGATGGAAATGCGAATTACGAAATTATGAATCGTGAATGGTATGAAATTCTAATGTGAAATTACATAAATTATCCAATATGTGTTGAATATATCAAATATATATAGGGTTGAATATTAGAATTATGTAAAATTATATAAATTATCTAACATGTGTTAGATCAAATATATATATATATATATTCGATATATTTGCTATGATTCAAGGAACTGGTGATTTTATATACAAAAACGAATGACAAGAAAATAAATCGTCTTCAAGAAAATAAACTTTATATATATATATATATATAAAGTTTATAACGTGCATGTATACGTAATCGAGGACAACAACGAATCGAAAGTATTGAAAGCTGAAAAGCACTTGCATTTACTCGCCATTTAGAAAATCCATTTCACCAAACTGCAGTGTCAGAAAAGGTAGAAAAAGTCGTGGCGTGTCCTTGGGAACGCGCGTCGAAAAGTGGAGGAGTCATAAAATCGCACGACGTGAAGGGAATCTCGAACACAATCAACGACGATCGCCTTTTTGACGCCTGTAAAATGTAAAATTTCTCGAAACGGACAGTTACGATCGTGCACGCCCCTCCCCCGTGTAAATATATTTCGTTCGCGCGATAACCATTTTCACGAGAATTGACGATTTATCCAAAATTCGGTAACGCGATAGGCGTATCGGTTACCAGTCATTTCCAACGTCCAATTGACGGAACGAGAACGGAGTCGAGGTGGAAGGGCCAGAGACCACACCGTGGAGCGTTCCAGTCGGCGAAACAGAAGGAAAACACCTACGGATCCCTATAGTTCTTCGCTATTATCGTTGTTTCGAGCCGTTAATATTAATGGATATAAACGCGTATCGCTGTGCCCGGCCGCCGTGGAAACGTTTCTCCGGACAGTGAGAAGACGAAGAAGAAGAGAGAGGGGCATTCGTGGGCTCTCTGCCTGTTAGTTGTAATTGAACGGACGCAGCTGTGCCGCAGCTACGTGCTCGTAAAACATTAATGACCTATAGCCGCTGACGATCGTTTCGCGTTATTATTCCTCAAAGTCAGAGAGCCAGCCGGCGTGTTTATCTGTGCATTTTCAATTTTCTTGGTCGTGAGTGAACCGGCCGCGAGATGAAAGCGTAATGACGACCGTTGTTGTTGCGCTCGAGGGAGAGAGAGAGAGAGAGACACGAGTTTGGGTGCTTTCGTGAAACGAAGAGAGAGCCTCTTGCTAGATGTTGCTAGATGTTTAGCGTTGTCCAGATCGAATACACAGATTCTCCTCGAGACGTTTCGTGTCGCTTGTGTTTTATTTTTTCGTTGAATTCAGAACTTCTTGTGGCATTTAATAGAGAATATTCTAGCAAAACTCTTGTGTGAATTGTGATATATCGTGTATAGTGTTTATATGTTATATTTATTCTGTCGAATATTTTCATTGTTCTTTTATATAGTACATTCTGTAGAAATTCGGACGTCAAAATTTCTTATAAATACGTAAAAATCTACAGTGTTGTGGTTACGATGAAACAAATAAATAGAATTGCAAGGAAATAATAGAAAATCAGATAACAATTACAGATAGTAATTCTCATTGCAATAATAATTGCAAATAGAATGTAGAAGATTAAGTATGGAATTAGATTGTACATAATAGTATACAGGGTGGCTCATCTAATCCTAGTACCTGAAATTACTCAAAATTCATTTTTTACATGCAAAAATATTCCAAGAATCGAAAATTATCGAGAGAATTGTCCAGTGTAATAATTAATTTCTTTATCATGCAAGAACTTTTGCTCGAGGTTTATTTGTTAATGCAACGAATGCTACAAATTATTTATTCTGTCGAGTATGTTATTTGTTCTTTTATATTGTACATTCTGTAGAAATTCGGACGTCAAAATTTCTTATAAATACGTAAAAATCTACAGTGTTGTGGTTACGATGAAACAAATAAATAGAATTGCAAGGAAATAATAGAAAATCAGATAACAATTGCAGATAATAATTCTAACTGCAATAATAATAGCAAATAGAATGTAGAAGATTAAGTATGGAATTAGATTGTACATAATAGTATACAGGGTGGCTCATCTAATCCTAGTACCTGAAATTACTCAAAATTCATTTTTTACATGCAAAAATATTCCAAGAATCGAAAATTATCGAGAGAATTGTCCAGTGTAATAATTAATTTCTTTATCATGCAAGAACTTTTGCTCGAGGTTTATTTGTTAATGCAACGAATGCTACAAATTATTTATTCTGTCGAGTATTTTATTTGTTCTTTTATATTGTACATTCTGTAGAAATTCGGACGTCAAAATTTCTTATAAATACGTAAAAATCTACAGTGTTGTGGTTACGATGAAACAAATAAATAGAATTGCAAGGAAATAATAGAAAATCAGATAACAATTTGCAGATAGTAATTCTAATTGCAAATAGAATGTAGAAGATTAAGTATGGAATTAGATTGTATATAATAATATACAGGATGGCTCATCTAATCCTAGTACCTGAAATTACTCAAAATTCATTTTTTACATGCAAAAATATTCCAAATAAAAATCGAAAATTATCGAGAGAATTGTCCAGTGTGATAATTAATTTCTTTATCATGCAAGAACTTTTGCTCGAGGTTTATTTGTTAATGCAACGAATGCTTTATGAATAATCTCAGGTTGTAGAATCAGATGACTTGTCTTGTACATTATATATATTTAACCAAGAATATTTTAACAGTAAAATTGGGTTAGGTTTCAAATCAAAAAGGAAATAAATAATTCAATAATTCGAAAATAACGTTCGCTCGGAATCAGCAGTAATTTTCAATTCTCCAGCCGAAATTTGAACATCGAAGATCGTGATCGCCGTGGTCGTCACGCGACAGGTCGTTTAATTAAAAACCAACAGCCGTGCGAAGAACGCCTCTCTCTCTCTCTCTCTCTCTCTCTGCCTTTATTTCTGCCAGCTTCTTATCCTAGGCGGAACGCCTCTCGGAAGAATTTCGTATTCGTGAGTCCGGCAGAACACGAAAACGGGTCGGGAAGGGAAGAAGATTATGCCTGTCAGGGATTTTTTGAGCATGACAGGCTCTGCTGCCGCTCGTGTTGTTGGACTATCTCGTTCGTGTTGAACGGCTGGCGTTCCCAATTGCACGTGGCTTTCTAGCTTCCTCGAAGCGTTTTTCAATTCGCCTAACCACACGTTCAAAGCGAACGGTCGGTCATGCGAGCCACGGATGGAAACTTCCCTTCTGGGAAGTTCGTTCCGCGAAACGAGCAACCGGTCACCCTGGTGTAATGAGTTGATAGATTAATCGTCGAAAATGAGCACCAATCAGCTGTCTAGGTCCATTTTCGTTGACCCAGGTCCTTCTAGACCTTTCAAGGTCGCTGTTAATTCCCTCTTTCCAGAACGTTCGGGCACTGTCGAAGAATGAGTTATTTGTTCATGTTGTTCGATGACTGTTGTTGAGAGAAAAAGATGGAAACAGTTTGTTTATTTTTCGTCGAAAAGAACTTCTTCTGGTTATAATTATAATTCCTGACTTTAATTACAACTTTGATCATTAAATATAATTAACAGAAATTTCAGTAGCATATAAAGAATGAAGTATGCTGTTATTTAATTTTGGAATTTTAACATGTTCTAAATTTTTGAATGTTCGTTAGCTACAAGTTTCCGTTTGAAATCAAAAATTTTCGACCAAGTTCATAATCCACGATGCTGGCTGAAATCTTCCTGAATGTAAGAAAGTGAAAGGTACAAGGATCTTGCTCCAAAGGATGGATTCAAGTTGGATTCATGTCCTTTTCACTTTGGTTGATTATTACGAATGATTCATCCACAGTAAATGAAAGTTGAAGTATTTACATTCAGCTCGCTGAACTAACTTCAATCTTTGAACTCAAACGTGTGAATTGTTCGTGCGTGTTGTCGCAAAATGAATAATGTGAGAATACAAAAAATATTTCATGAGATATCTCATCAAATTTACTAGGATCAGTAACTTTGTTTGCTATATATTGGTTATTTAAATTTTTCAGATTTACTCGAATCAATGAATTTATTAATTATTCCTTTTGCATTTTATATATCAATTACTTTGTTTTTATAGATTTCTTATTAATTCTTGAGACAGAATAAATTCTTCTTTCTTAAAGGGTTCATTCTTTCATTTATTAACCCTCAGATGAAATTTCGTAGGGCTACAGACGATTATAATCATTTCTATATTTAATACACTTAATTTACAGCTTTAAATTTTCTTTCGTCAAAGTTATTAATGAAAATAATTTAAATTAAAAATTCCAAAGTGTGTGTAAAATTTAAATTTTCATGGCTCCTATTACAATGTCCAACAATGTGAAACAATATTTTAAATTCTTAGATAAAGAACTGTCCAAGAAATAAACTAATAGCATAACTGTCCAAAAGAGAGATAAGAATCTACTGAATTCGCATTTATTTTTTGCAACACGTAAATTTCGCAAGATCGGACTCGTTTATTTTTTTTTCTCAATGCTGACAAACAGCCTCTCAAGGGTGTTTCGATGCGGACGAGCAGACACATGTCACGATCGTTGCACAAGCGAGATCGGTCTCTCTCAACGACATTAGCTGAGATTTTCAATCTCATTTTCTGCCGACTTGTTTCGAATTGTGTTACATTAAATCGCGCTGATGAAATGTTACTGCCGAGCGTAACAAATGGCTGGTTTTGCTTCTGACGGAAAGGGGTGGCGCGCAAATGATTTATCCTTATGGCTGGATATACCATAAATCAACAACCGTGACGCGCTCTATTACGAAAGGCTAATGATACGTAATTGAAACCGGATATAGTAAAAAAAAAAGAAAAAAAAAATTGGTCTCTTCATCAGCAACGCTATTATTACGTGTTTCTCGCGGTTTCTTTAATTCGTATATTTTAGTCCGTTCGTACTACTTTGCAGAATTGTGCATTCGAAAATTATTTTCAATCAAGGCACAACGATCATCAGCTGCGATTGTCCTCGACCAGCTGTTTTACCAAACGAGATATTTTATTTTCAGATAAAAGATGCAACGATTGCTCCATAGATTTTACTTCGTTTGCTTCATTTTTCTTTGGATTAATTTTTCAACCGGAAGCTTTGTTCCCAATTTTATTTATGCTTGTTGGATTACTCGAATATTTCAACGACAACAAAATAACAAGAACGACCGACGATAAACTTGGTGTATTCGAACGACTTTCTACGATAAAAAGTGTGGTGAAAAAGTTTCAGATAATAATTGTTATAACTGTTATAAATTGGCATATGCAAGTGTGTCGTTATATATTTTCCACGATGAAGAATAAAATATCAGGCGAGTTGACTGCAGATCAGTGTATTTTTAAAATAATGTCTATACAGTAAAGAAATTACAAGTCGTTTCTCGCGAGCGTTCACAACCAGTACACGAAGTATATTAACAAATGTACAAAACGCTGGTCGTCGTTGCAACCATCGTGCGCAGAAACGTTACCAACAAACTGTACAAAATGATCGATTCCGTCGAAACGGTTCCGTTCTGAAGTATAAACACCGTTGATAAAGGTCCTTTTCACGTGTAATCCAAGCAAGGAGGAACTATTTCTTCCGCAACGTTTCGCTGTATCCTCTCCAGAGAGGATATTCTCTCCTTTTCAAAATCGTCGAATTTCATCTGTGACCGACGATGGCAACTGACTATCGATGTGATTTTACAATTTTATACATCGAGAATGATCGATACTTTAATATATCGATTGTTTAATATCCACGAGCCGAAGAAAGAACAGCGTATTTCCTTGTCTTTCGCAAAATAATAGTTTTATAATAGTTTTAAAATAATTTTAAAATAATTGTCACGTTGTCCAAACACCCTTTCACGTAGAACCAACCGCTTTCTCTGACTTTAATGAAAAGAAAGATACAACTTGTTACATTTATTTGAATCACCCTGTATTGTAATTATCAAAAGAGTATCAATTACATTTGATACCCGTGTACATTTGTAATATATACATCGATGCCAAAATAAATATTGTAAAATCATGTCGTTTTGGTATTTTTATGCACTTCTCAATCAATAAGAATTTATTTTATCCAGCGTACATACATGTCATACAACAAATACTGTAATTCATTATCTGTTTTATAGTATCATTGCGATTTTTAGTCCACCAGACTTCTTCAATCAACAAGAACTTACTTTTATCTAGCACTTCGGTATGTTTCACCTATTTTTGTTTACTTGTTGGTGCCAGTTTCGAATGTACATGCATACGCGAGCGCATAAAAATTCGGTATCGTCAGTACCATCGCTGCGCGCGCGATCTCTTAGAGTACGGGTATTCTAATAGTATCGATCGGTCATAGCGAAGATTCCTCTCGGTGTACCGGAAGTGGCGTTCCAGGCCCCGCTACATCCGGCACGCGCACGCGTGGACCGCAATTACGCCATCATTTCTCTCCGGTCAACAGCCTTGTAAATCTTCCGGCCCGGTTCTCTCTTCGTGGAGGACGCCGCCGCCACTTTTCTCTCTCTCTCTCTCTCTCTCTCTCTATGTCTCGCCACGGAAAAAAGGGAGAAAAAGACGCGCCTGGAGGATAATTTCTTGGGCAAATGGCGCTGTAAATTCCGCCGGTGCACTGCAGCCGCGTTTCTACCCGAACGGTTCTCCGCTTCGATCCAGGAAGTCGCACGTTATCCCCGTCAATGAACTACCAACCACTGCTTCGCTTCGGTGTGCACTCGTGCTTAATGTCCGTCGTGTTAACGAGTCTGTCGACTGGAGAACGGCGCCGCAATTTGTCGCGTGTCTACGGGTGGTGATGTACGAAATCGTTTGCTCGATACAATTCGAACGTATATATATATATATATCGCGACAGGAAGATGGAGATTTCTTTTCTAGGTTTAATTACTTTAGTAATCGTGTCGCAATTGTAAAATTGGCGAGTTATTGGATCGTAGATGGAACGTCGCTGATTTTTCGAAGCTGGCTGTTTGAAGTATTTATATACGTGGACGATGGAAGATCTCGTGTCACGAGATTAGTGTTAATATGAATTTCGTAGACGTTTGTACGTTTCTTGCGAGTTTTAATCGAAGGAATAGAATATAAGTATTCAGGTGTATCGTGAGAAATACTCTGTCACGTATAATAGACATTTTGTAGACTTTCGTGTTGTTGAATTTCTTAAAGAGACGCAAAATATCTACAATCCGGGCACGTTTGCAATTATTTAACAATTGTCACGTGGCTAATGGCGGGACGAACACGTGCTCGTCGGTGTTTCTTGCTTCTTCCTCGACGAGTTTCCAATATTTTTAAAATTCAACGACTTAACAAACCTCCATTTTAACAAACTTTTCAAAAAAAAACACCAACTTCCACAACGTAATTCAACACGATTCCACAGCAACTGCACTTTCTTCCTCTCGATACTACTACCCACGGTTGGCAAATTCAACTCAAAAAAAAAAGAAACAAAGAAAACAAAAAACACAAAATTCACCATCAGCAGACAGTGTTATAGATCCCTTCTTCATCGTCGCCGGTGTTCAAGTCAGAAACCTCCGACTGCGACAACGCTAGCTTCACGTAACCTCTGTCCTTCTCTCTGGTCCCGTTCTTCCCTGCTGCTGGCGGCGGAGGTGGCGGTTTCTCCTGCGGTTCGTCGCAGATCTCCGCGTAGATCTCCTCCGTCTTGGACGGCGGCGGAGTCGACGGTAACGGGGTTAAACTGTCCCTGACCTTGGAGTACGGTGGATCCAGGTCCTGCTGTTGAGTCTGCACCTCGAGCACGCTCGTGGAAACCGATCGTTGAACCTTCTCTCTCGAAGACGGCGCGGACGCTTGCAGCAGATTCGTCTCGGACTCGAGGCTGGCGTATCTCTCGGACCTCATGCCGATTTCCGGCCGGACGGCGAACGTGAACGAGGCGGATTTCTTCGCTGGGTTTCTGCTTCTGCCACCCTGAGCTATCCTCGAGATCCGATCGAGGAAGCTGTGATTGTTGCCGGAACTCGAACGGCCGTTGCTACGATCCCTGATTGTCGTTCGTTTGATGTGCTCCAGCCCCTCCCTCAGACTCTGGAGGATCGGTTTCGCTTCTGGCTTGGACTTGATCTCCTTTAGGTGCAGCTCTTTCAGCTGGCCGCCGCCGCTGGCCGCCGGCTTCGGTGGCGCTACGCGTGGTTCCGTTGCTCTCTGGTCTAGCGCTCTTCTGGAATATTCACCGAAAAGAAATCACAGTGTTAAAGTTTATAAATATTTTATTATTAATCGGGGTGTGAAATTATCAATTAATGAGAAGATTAGAAATTCTTTTCTCGTGAAAAGTCAAGGGGAAAGATATGGATCGAGACTTGTGTCATTTTGTTAGAGAAAATCGAGATTGAACAGTATGCGTGAGCTTGATTAATTTTAGATCAAGAAGAAATAATCGATATTAGGTTATTCTACGTGTGAAAATAAATTGGAAAAATGTCAAGTGAAATTTTTTTTTATCAAACGTGAATGGACTCTTAACTTTAGATAAGACAGTCAAATTTTATTGGAACACTTTTTATTTTTTACATTTTGTATTTATCGTGGATAATGAAACATTAAAATTGTATAATACATATATTCCTTCTGTACTGAATATATATTCTTTCTTTTTTTTGTTATTAAATATATTCGAATTCATTTTGAATTCATTCGTTTATCTAATTTTAAGCATGATTTGAATTATCATCGTGGATGATAAAATATTAAAATTGTATAATATATATTATACATTCTTTTGTGTATTGAATATATTCGAATGTCTGAATTCGTTCATTTGTCTAATTTTGAACACGATCTGAATTATCATCGTAGATAATTAAATATTAAAATTCCAATATATTTATATTGAATATATTAGAATTCATTCGTTTTGAGCATGATTTGAATTATCATCATAAATAATAAGATATTAAAATTGTATAATATAGAATATACAATCTCTTTATATACTGAATATTCCCTTTTTGTACTCTAAACTGTACTAAACATATTCATTTATTACGATTTAAATCTGCATTCGAATGTGTATAGTATTTTGGGCGTAAATATAATTTTAAGCGTCGGATATCATAATATCAAACCGGTGTGAATGTATTTTTACCTGCAAGCCGAAAGTAGCCGTTGCATTTTGGGCGACGCGAGCAACCGTGCCTCGGAAGGGCAGCCTAATCGCGCCCTTTTCACTCGTGGCGCCGTTGGTCCCGTGGCAACGAGTTCCAGCAGTTCCGGCACCGTAGAACTCGGTAAAGGCCTTTCGGGCATCAGAGGTACCGCGCATCCCAACACTATGGGGCCCCTGGTTGCACCTTCCAGCTGCATCAGGCCACTGTAATCTCGCGGCAGTGGTATTGGCAACGGTCCGGCAACCAGTCGTACCTATCGACACGAATTTTCAAACTCGAGCGTCGTTTACATTTGATTGTTGAAAACTTGGAACGAACGACACGTCGTTCGTGTTAATAGCTGCACGTTTTATTTATCAGTTTCTGACACGCAATGAGAGCCTCCTCTATATAAATTTCTTGGACAATAACAGAACGACGAAATGTCCTGATGTGAAATTACGTATATTTTTTTGATACTATAATTAAATTCTTGGCAATGAATACTCTCTGGTATAAAATAATGAAATTTTCAGTAAACACTGTATTACATTTAAACAGTACATAATATAATAATAGAAAAATTCGGATATCAAGGTGTTCGATTGGACACAGGAAGCTCTGCTGCGTTAACTCGCACTTTGCATCCAGTAAAATTTGCTCAACAGAGGATCCGAGGACAGAGTTAACAACAGCGTGATCCATCGAAATTAATAACAAGATAATAATTAAACGTTATTCTGACACTCTGACTCCGCGACATGGAACATTTGACGAAGCTCACCCTAAGAGGAAGATCCCTTCTGGCAAGTTGGTGGACCCTGTAGAGCACCGCGTCGCTTCCGGTGTCGAGACTTCCGCTCTGACACGTCGCGTAGAACTCGCCCCTGGCTGAAAGCGGGGCGAACAACTCGTGCCCGTGAGAATCCAGGCATTGAGCGTACTGGTCTCGTTCCGACGACCTTGAACTCTTACCCTCCGGCGCGCCGCTAACGACACCGGAAATACCGCTGGAAACCGGCGTCCTCCGCGTGTCTTGGAAAACCGCGGCCAGTCGCAGAACCTCCCCGGCTCGTACCGTCGTTTTTGTGTAGTGAGCCCTCAGGTTACCGTTCTCTGAAACGGAAATTATCGTTCTACTCTGAATCGTTACTCTACGTTCATGCCTGTGATAACGACGATCTATTTAGAGCTCAGCTCACGACGAACGGCCGAACTTGTCGTTAGACGATGTGCATACGTAGCTTGCGACTGTTTATTTAGACCAGGTCTGGAACCAGGGGTTCCCAATCCGAGGGGAGGAATTTCACGAGAGATTTCGAGAGAGGGAAGTCGATAAATTCTTTCTTTTTTTTTTTGGTGAATTTGAGTCGTGGAAGTAGAGTACATTCTTCGGTGAAAACATCATGGAGTTTGCTAAAAAGACGGCTGTCATTTGATAATAATATACATGTTATTTTTATATTATATACGTTATACATTAATCGTAACGATATGCATATTACTTGTATGCCATATGCATTATATGTATATCGTAATAATGTGCATACTATTTTTTTCGTATCCGTAAATGTCGGATCAATCAATTTCTAATAACTGTGTATAACGATAGATTTCTATTACTATATGCCCCAATAATACTTTCGCGTACCGCTATCTTATTACGCGAACGTTGTGCTCTAACTGTGCTAGCCGTTCCAACACACAGCACTCGCTCGCAACAAAATAGCCTCTGCCTCATTATTCCAATTACCTAACTTAACTCTACCCACGCTATCATTAACAGGCTAGCTTCCACCTTCCAAGCCAAGTCTGTTCCATTATTCAACCAAATGAATTTCTTCCTAACAGTTCGCTAACCATCCGAGCTAATAACAGTGTTAACGCTGGAATCTCGGCCATGCAGGAATTTTCTCGGCTTTACGTGCGTTTCTGACCAATATCGCCGTTGCCCTTCGTTGTTCTTCGTTAATTCTGCAATCAACGAACTATTTTTTTTTTTTTTCAAGAAGATAATATTGCTTATAAATGTCACCCTTACTTTATACTTTGTACTCTCCGAATTTCGAACGATTCAGAATTTCCAAAATTCGAATCTTCTCTCGATGACTCGGCGATAAGACGTTAGCGTCGCAGAAATTTATCCGAGACACTCTCGCACACCATGGACGACGCAGAAACACGGACCTGCTGACAATAAGGGACGCTTGTGAGAAACTCACAATCAGGGTTATCAGCGTGAAACCGTGTCGAAGCGAGGATCTCTCTCTCTCTCTTTCTCTCTCTCTCGTCTAGGACGTGACGATATACCCGGGGTGGTTCTCTCGAGTGCGTGGAAACGCGAGGCGTGCACTCACGCACGATTCGCGCGACGCGACGAATTATTCCCTTGGGTGCAGCGACTGGCCGTGACACGAATGTCAATGTGTCTGTTAATGCGAGTGGCCAGCGCGCGCTGTTGTCCGTGCGTTTAAACGTAGGCGAGGGGCACGTGACGTAATAGGCAACGTGAAAGCCGCTGGGGTTCTTACGATACGCACGGCCCTCGTGCCATTATACACCTTAACGATTACAGCGACGTGTCTATGGCTAGTTCTTTTCTCCTCTCGTCGACTTTCTTTTCCTTTCAATTACACGCAAGATAGATCCTCGGGCGATTTGAACGCCAAGAAACAATTCTCCTCGCGTTGAATCTCTTCGTAATGAACAATTAGAATTGACTGCGAATTTGTTGAAATGATTCTCCACCGAGGGTTCTGTTATAGTTTTTGTTATAGTAATGTAATAATAGTAAAAGTATGTCTTTTAATGTCTCAATGATATGTACACGTTATGTAATTCCTTTATAGAGCACTCAAGTGTTTTGTCTCAAAGTTACTGAAGAATAAGGAAAATTCTACAGTTAAAATGTATCGATTTAACTAGGAAATAGATCATTTTTCTATACACACAGAAGAAGTACTTCATATTTTACAAAATTTCACACATTCCAAAAAGTTCCATCGAATTCCATGAATCGTCGAAGATTCATTACATGGGGGGAAAAGATTTCTAACGATAGAACTTGTTACTTAGGAGAAACGTGAATTATCATCTTGACACTTTAACTAAGTCGGAAGGAACGATTATTGTTGGAGCACGGAATGAATCGAGCGTTTATGGCCAATAGTACGATCGATATGTGTTGCGTATGTATTTTTACCCGTACGCATACTTTCGAACGAAGGATGATTGGACCCGTAGCTGTAGAACGTCCAGGATATCCAGCATTAAATATTTTCTGGCTTCCCCCAGAAAATCGATTCACAGGTAAAAACTTAATCGAAAACAGTATAAGCCAATCTATGCAACGATCTTTATTATTATAATTCTAACGCTCGAAACGTAACGTTATTAAAATAATCATCCGGCAGTGAAACCTTCTTCCTTCTTCTTCGGTATCATCATTAATTCTCCACGATGTACGGTGGAGATTTTTCGTCTTCCTTTTAGCAAACGAAAGTGCGGGAGACAATGGTTTCATAAACAAGCCTCTCATAAATTTTCTCAACTAGTTCTTCTCTAGTTCCGTAGACGTCAATCGCGTTAAGATCGTCTCTTCGCGTTTAACCCTTTAACGGTTCGTAATAATCTTTAAATATTACATTCGATCGTCAGGCTGCGTATTTTTCGTGCATCCGCGCGAAATTTAAATATGCAAGAGTGTATACAACGTAAATATTTATATCTTTTTAATATAAATATATAATATAAATAAATATATAAATATATAATTATTTATTGTTAAATATATAATATAAATATATAAATATATTATATTTTTATATAAATATCTAATATTTATATCTAAATATATAAAATCCAACGAAACTGTGAACAGAACGATATAATGTAAGAAAAATGATATTTAACAATAATACAGAAAAAATAACATCAAACAACAATAATATTTAATATATTTGACAATCTTTGTATCGTATTTCTTTAATTATGTATCTTTTATCACCTTTTTGTAACTTACGACGAGTCGATTTCTAAACATTTTTCTTCTTTCGCAACTACCTTTGAAATTCGTCGTTCGATTAAAATTTACCACGAACAGATATTAGGTCGAGTTTGGTTGAGAAACGCTGTGACGCCATTATCATCGTGCATTCGCGTTAACACTTCTGGTACAGAGTATTTTTATTTCAAACGCGTTGCGATCGTAACGAGCGGACAAATGGAACATTTCCTGGCGTGGTGTGCAATTACGTGTCATTTACAAAGTAACGGTACAGCTGGATTAAACGGTTGTTAAAGCTTACCCATTTTCGAGTGTGTCAGCGTGTAAGCTCTCAGTGGTTTAGCGAGTAGAAACGCCGGGACGCCGGCTCGGACTAACGCCCCCACTCTTCGGTACACCCTGGCACTTCCGGTACCACTGTTGCTCGACACAACGGAGAACCAGCCTGCAACCAACGGAGATTTTTTTTTTTTTTTTTTCTCGTGAATGGACCTGACTTTTTTCTTTTCAAATTCCTTAGACACAGGATTTTCTTCATTGCGACCCACCATAAAAAAAAAATTAACACTAGAACTACCGGAGTGGTTAAAATAATTTATAATGTTTAGTAACTTATGGAATAGTTGCAAACTTTATTTTACAAAGATTTGAAAAATGATCTTTCGTAATGTTTCTGATGGAAATTTTATGCTTTAATATGCGTTGGTAGTTCTAGCGTTAATATAATATTACTCGCGTATATATAATAGTAAAGTATATAAAGTTATAATACAGTATATTATAATATTATAATACATATATTATAATACAAGTATAATACAAGTATATTATAATATTATAATACATGTGTATAATATTATAATATCAACTTTGTAATTTAAAATGAGTAATATTTTTCAGTATATTTCAAACAACGTCGCAAGTGTCATAACACTGTGTAACACGGTTCAATAGAATTCGAAGCCAATTGGAAGATGTATCTTCCAGTAATATATTTAGTAAGAAAATTTCTAGCAAAAATGTTTTCAGTGAAAAATACACTTTAGCAAGGATGTATTCAGTAAAAAATTAGTGTAGTCGCTTTAACTTTACAACAATCGAAATTTATTGATATAATAAGTTGCATGGAAGACGAATGTCTATAAAATAAAACGAAGATGGAGTTGCACTAGATTTATAAAAAAAAGAAAAAAGCAAGGAAGGAGAACATTTTTGAACGAAAAAAGAAAATCCGCGAAATTTCATCTGTCCTCTCTGATATACAGGGTGACCGAAAAACTGAGAAACTGGAGGGTTTGAAAAATTCATAAAAAAAGAAAGAAATTTTAATTCGTAAAAATTCATACATAACACTGGAAAAAGTCCATTAGTTATATTTCCAAGTAAAATAATAGAAAATTAAAAAAGTGTGTGTGTGTTTGTAAAATGTTATTTTTGTTTTGCATCATTCAGCCCCCTGTATTTCGGTGGTCACCGAACCATTTTATATCTATAATTCTCGTTGCCGCGGGAATGGCAAGTCGCCGCGTTCGGCTGGCACAGTAATTTTCGCTTTCTCGTGGAAAAGGAAGGACACGCAGGCGATGGCATCTGTGTCAGGCCCGGTGCAACGTCGTCGTTCCGACGGCTTGTTTTGTCGAGCGGCCGCAGCGGTTCGTTAACAGCGTTTCATTCCGCGTGAGACGAACGTGACAAACGTTACCCGTTGCGCCGTGGAAAATGGCTTCGGGTTCCAGTTGCCCGGGTGACGGTGAAAAACCAGCCTTTCATAAACTCACGTCCGCGCCATTGGCGTTAAAATAACTCTCGATCGGCGATCACTCGATAACAGATTCTTGCGTAATCGCAATGTTGCTCTCTGACCCAGTTCGTTCGAAAGATCGAAACGACCAGGCACGCGTCGCTGGTAATAAATTCGTTCCCCCCGTCAAATTCTACACTCACGAAATGGAATTGAAAATGTTGAATGGAAATAGAATTTAATATCCGTCAATTATGTTCTACGTACATGTTCTATTCTATTTACGAGATAGAATGTTTCACAATGTACTCTCGATAATCATCAGCAGTGTTTAAATTCGAATATTTGATAATTAATACAGAGTGTTCTTGCGGTAGTAAAATTTTTCAATATGTATTACTCGTTGTTACGTACTTTCGAAATTATAGATTCGTTAAATTCTACGAGGGTGCATAATTCTGCAGAGAAGCATCGTAGTCACTCAAGCCGTTCAAATGTGTATTTATGGCAAACGATGCTTCTCATTGTGTGTCTCCATTTCGTACTGAGATCAATTATTTCGTCAGGGAGCGAATCTCGAACTTTCTGGCGATTCGCCATGGGAAACTCGGCAACGAGCGAGATTACCTGGATTCCTTAAATTAATAATTTATCGGCGATTCGCAGGATACACGCGCGACTCGTCCGATAATTTATAGCCGAGCGTAAAAACACACAGCGTTTGTCTCGGTGCCGCGTATATATCCACAATGAAGGCGTATAAATCGCTGAATCGATTTGCAAGCGGTTTTGCATCCTACTTCCGCCATCTTGAATTGATTTACAGCTAGTACTAATGCGCGAGCACCAATGATTGTTCCGTCCACGTCGTCGATGCACAGCGATGTCCGGCTTTTATGAGCTGCTCGTCGAATTTATCGTCGATCGGCCACCGCTGTCACGTTGGATTAAATTACAATCTGATTCCCTAAAAGACGAAGCTTTTAAACAGCGTTGAATAAATTGAACAGGAGCGCGTGCATGAGAGAGCGAAGGAAGTAAAGAATTTACTGCACGTTGTGAAGTATCGATAAAAGTTTAAACACATGATGCAAAATGTTTCTATAAATGTTCGAGTTTCTATAAATGTTCGTCGTCGAATTTTGCCGTGTGGTTACTGTTGTACGTCTCATCACGAAAGTTGAAGAATATGTTATAATATTAACGTATTTAACATAATGTTAGTGTTATAATATTAACGAAACTATTAAAAAGTGTTTTATAACGACACGTGTAATATTTTCTAATCGCTCAGTTTCTATAAATGTTGAAAAATATTTTATAATTATAATATTTTACAAAAATGTTTTATAATAAATTAATATTTTATAATTATAATATTTTATAAAAACGTTTTATAATAAATTAATATTTTATAATTATATTTTATAAAAATGTTTTATGATAACACGTGTAATATTTTCTAATCACTCAGTTTCTATAAATGTTGAAAAATATTTTATAATAAATTAATATTTTATAATCGTCATATTTTACAAAAAATATTTGAGAAATATTTTATAAAAAAAATTTGAAAAATCTTTGTTGGAAAATATTTTATAATTATAATATTTTTTAAAAATGTTTTACAATAACACGTTTAATGTTTTCCAATCACTCAGTTCCTATAGATGTTGAAAAATATTTCCCAAGAGAATTTAATGATAACAAGTTCCAAAGATTCGCTTCGCCATCGCGTCTTCGTCTAAATGCAACGAAATATCGCGAAATTCAAAGGAGTCGAGATGCTAAGGAGCTGGCATCAAGGCAAGTTGCTGCTTAATGGATGAAATCCAACTAGGAGTCGCAACTAGAAGCTATTTCACGCCGTGACCCGTTACTCAAACACGATGAGTAAAAAGAGCCACCGTACGATGATATACATTAATGCATCGCCGTTGCAGTTCATTCTGTTACAGCTAGCCGGTACTGTTCCGTCATTAATATTCGATTAACCCGTGTCCCGTGAACAATGCAGTCGAGTCGTGGCTCTTTACTATGGTGTTTCGGCTCGTGGACCAACAGAGGCTAACCTGTCTTGCGATTCTTCTATTTTTCTTCTTCTTCTTCTTTTTTTTTTTTATTCCTAACTCACTTCGGATTCGAGTTCGACGTCGAGGGAAGTACGGTTGTATGGAAATCGCTGGGATTGTAAAAAACAGGAACGGAGAATCACCCGTTAGTCGATAATGATTTATATTGGATCGCAAAAATCTCGAGTATATTTTTAATTTTCGTTAAATTAATATTTGTGTTTTGTTTTAACTTTTTAATTTTTAATTTTTGTTACTTTAAATTTTTCATTTAAAAAATGCGTAAAAGTCTGCAGTTTAATTACTATATGTACATGTACGAGGCCAATTCTTTACTTGTGGGGAGTATTTAAATTCTATTTGTGTGAAAACAGAAAAACCTTAGAGTTAGATATTGTTAAGAACTCGTAATTCGTCGACGATCAATCAAATTCACTGTGTGCTAATTAAACTTCAAATTCTACTTTCTTAGAAGCTGAGCTACAAATTTTAATCTTCATTTTCGTATTTTTTTATTTTTCCTATAAGAAATCACTTCGTATCAACTTGTCAGTCGTACCCTACATTTTTCACGAAGCAAGCAAACAATTAGTCTGTTCGAACATTACGTAAAATCGTACTAATTCGAAACAGTGTACAAACCCACGCAAATCGCACGCAAAATTGCCTCGGACCAGTCGTTCCTCGAGCTACCTGAACCAAAGTCAATTAAATTAATTAATTAATTAAAGCCAATTAAAACCATCCCCACGCTTTCACAAAATGGAAGAAAGAAACTAGCGTATTTTCTTTCCGATACAATGAAGACCACGCGTGTAACTCAACTTCGTCTCGAGATAATATCGTTCAATCTTTCGCACACGTGCAAAGCACACGACCAATTACGTTAGCCAGAATTGCGCAACAACGGAGGCGTATGCTAATCCTTTCGTTGCGAAAAATGAAAAAAGAAGAAAGAAAGAAAGAAAGAAAGAAAAAAGAAACCAGGCTATAGCGATACTCATTAGGCTCGCGAAACGTTGCCAAATACACGGCGTTCCAGATTATATTCAGATCACTCTCATTATCTCGGAGGTCAGGGCAAGCTGGAAGTAAGAATGAATTCCAGCCGGCAACTTTCACGTTGCGTAACCGAGCGTTTGTTTCTCTCCTTTTCGCTCGTTTGACTCTCGAGGAGACTCTCTCGCTCGCGCGGACACGCGTGAACGCACTCGTGTGTGCATCAGCGCGTAATTGATGCTGCTTTACGAGCAAATGAATTTAGCTACCAAATGAGGCGATGCCGTTGCCGGTTCTTTAAAGATTTAAGAAGCGCGCGCCTGGTGAAAAGTGAAACCAAGAACGATCACGCGCAGTGATGACGGAATACAGCATTTATCAAGCAAGGATGATTTTTTTTTAATAAATTGTATGAGAATAAGTTCGTGTACGATATCCTACATTTTCTGTGATTCGATTGTAACACGTCTAGCTTTTAGGATTTATCAGAATAATTGGTACTGGGCTGCGAAGAAGTTTCGAATTAGCTTCGAAAAATTTTAATCCGTTTCGAATTTCAAAAGTTTCGGTTAGTGAATCTTGAAAAATCTTCAAATATCGTTCGATACCTTCAAGTTTTCGAGAGTCATATTTAAATTTAAGTCTTGAAAATTTCGATTAATCTTGAGTCTTGAGGATCTCGAATTAGCTTCGGAAATTTTAATTCGTTTCGAATTTCAGAAGTTTTGGTTAGTAAAGCTTGAAAAATCTTCAAATATGGTTCGATACCTTCAAGTTTTCGAGAGTCATATTTAAATTTAAGTCTTGAAAACTTCGATTAATCT